>NC_054557.1:6612819-6887819 GCF_017654505.1 Polyodon spathula
CCAAAATGGCTACAATACAGCCCCTGTCCATTTCAATAAACAGAGCTCCCTCTTTATATAAAATGAAAACTTGAAATACTAAAAACAGCAAATTAGTGTGGGCTGAATTAGTAAAATATTGAATCCTGAAATATTGAGGGAGCGCTGCAAAATGTTCAGAACCCGACTGTATTGTACATTCCTAAAATAGAAGGTATTGTCTGTGGGGCAGGAGGCAGGTCATTCGGATAACAACAGTGTCTGTAATATCGAAGTTTGGATAATAATGGTTTTACTGTATAACCTAAATAATGCATTTGTGTACACAGGTGTAAGTGCACTGGTGCTGTAACATGTATTGCATAAAACCTCATGAAGATGAATATGTTTCCTACAATTCTAGTGTCTCCCCAAGAACTGCAACTTTGTACTTATTTACTGTAACAGTCTGTACAATCCTTTCCATGTTTGGATACGCGTGGAGCATTATTTAGAAAATTAAACGATGAATAATGATAAAATACTTTCTAATGGTAATAGCAAGCTTTAGCTAATGACAACCAAATGTGAAAGTACGGCTTACGCAATAGTCCGTACATCAAAGTACATTTGAGGTTTTCAGAAGGCCGTATCATGGAGGGATGCCACAATGCACAATGCATCAGTTGAGCCCTCTCAAAGCTCTCAAAGCATGTGTGCAGTGCTGGCAGTCTTTTGCTGCCACCTGCTGGGTTTGGACAGTAAGTGCACTGAAGATTGTGTCTACGTGATTTCAAATACAGTGAACAGGTTTTAGTTGTTTATCCTGATGAATAAACTATACAAAACAGAACTGGATAACCAAGTCCAACACTGTCATTTTAAGAGGTGTTACCTTTTATATTTTATATTGTTAAAGTGGTGTCCTAGCAAGTAAATTAAAACCAGGTAGTCTTTTCCAGGTTTGTGTCTTTGTGCAGCACGTTTTGAGTTGGTAGGTTTTGCAGCCTCTGTACTCCAAGGCTGAAGTGGTAAGTTACCCCTTTCCAAGCCTGAACCCACTAGTCTGTGCAGTGTATATACTCAGTTCTTTAAGAGCCTGTTTATATATTGCATTATATTAAGATGCATATTCCAAGTGCATCTTTTAAAATATAATAGTTAAGAATCTGTGAAATGTTGGGAATGTCGAGGCTTGGGAGCCCCATGGCTTTACTGGGATAATTTCCACAAACCAGACACCAGGGTTAAGATCAGTAATAGTCAAAACTGGAAATGTTTCATTGTGATAACGCTTTACCAGCACAGGTATTTTTGTCACCTTTGGTTTTACTGTATTAAAGTTTTAAACTTAATAAGAAATATGAATTCTGTATCGTCAGTCAGTGTTACTATACTTAAGAATTCAGCATCCTAAGCTTGGTGTTTTTCAATGTCTACAGGTATAGCTATGTACTATAGTTGTGCTACTCTAGTGCTAGCGTGTCAACTTCTGGACCCTTTTCAAAGAAATGTTTATTAGTAAACTCTCTTAATAAACGGTTTAAGAAAATGTCCACAGAATTCCCCACAGAACAACAGTGTTGAGCAGAAAAAGGTCTTTGCTAAAGGTCTGTATTCAGAAATGTTTATTTAACTGGAATTTCACAATGAAAGGTACACTTTAAGTAAATATGGTATCCTCTCGTGTCCTCTGTTCCTTCTAGCATGTTGCTAAACGCTGTTTGAGTATTTATTATGTTTTTTGTGCCAATCCATTTGAAATTGCAGCCAGCCTCACAGACTGAAGACCAGAATATGATGCATAAAACTATGTCCTCTGGGGATCTTGGCAAGATGGACAGCATGAGGAAGAACGCCCATACTGATGGAAGGTAGGGGGAGTCGAGTACTTTAGTCGGGTATTTGAAGGAATCTGCTAGTTGCGTTTTCATATTTAAAGTTTGCCTGATTTTACACTCAGATAGCATTGGATTGAACCATCTGAATGATCAAAAAAAAAAAACATCCACAGTGTGGATTGTAACAAGGAGGAATATATCATGTGGAAACTCTTATCTATCACACTCTAGTGCTCTGTGAAGCTCAAGTAGAAGTGCTATGGGCTTTCTGTAGGTATTATCACTGCAATGTGACTGTGCCCATAATGCTGCGGTGTATGTTTGTAAGCATGCTTCTTGCTTGCCTGCAGAGTGAGAGGGAAGATGCGGTTCTGGGGCAAGACGAAGCAGGGTGATAAGAAGCTGTCGAGAGAGAAGCTGGCCTCCCAGGCGGAGCAGCACGAGCTGCAGGAGGGCCTCGACACGGGGCTGCACATGGGTGACGGTAACTCACCTCCATAACACTTCCACAGCAAACCCAAAAGGCTCATATATGGTATTCAGACAACATGAGGTCCAACCCTGTTTTTTTTTTTTTTTTTTTAATTTAGTCGTTTTCCCCAATTTGGTATGCTCAATTATTATCTGTATCCTCGGCTCACTGCTTGCGACTCAAAATGGCGGCTGGAACGCGCGTCCTCCGAAACGTGCTCCTGCCAATCTGTCATTTTTCGCGCTGCGGATCCACAGCGAGGCCCCCAGACATATAGTGCCGGAGGACAACGCAGATCTGGAGGCTCCACTGCAGAACCACAGGTGCCCTATCAGCCACAGGGGTCGCTGATGCGCGGTGAGCTGTGGATCCCCCTGCCAACCTAAGCCCTCCTTACCCAGGCGGCGCTCGGTCAGTTGTGCGCCGCTCCCTAGGAACCCCCGGTCAAGGTCAGCTGTGACGTAGCCTGCATTCGATCTTGCGATCTTCAGACTATAGAATACATCCTGCACTCCACGCAGAGTGCCTTTACTGGATGCACCACTCGGGAGTGCAGTCCATCCCTGTATAAATAGATCTGCAATAACTTCTGATTAAAACAAATAAATAAATAAAACACACGTAAATCATATTGCTCACCTAATACAGATATAAACAAACTCATTGGAAACTTTTGAGATACTGAGACATTTTAGCGGAAATACAAAGACAGTTTTTTTTATTTAAAAGTACAGAATTTAAACAGTTTGAAAATGAATCATTGTGACTTTTAGAAATATGAAAGAAATGTCACCACCCTTCAGATTTATTGTAATTAAAAAATATATTTAGCAGTAAATGTTGGCAGTTGTATTTTTGTTCCTTTGGAATTGAAATAAGGCACAAAGGAATAGTAACCCGTTGTTACTGGGCTGTTTTTGTGGGTGTGACTGTGAGCTGTGTCTCTCTGCAGGTCCGGAGCGGCAAGTGACGCCCCCGTGCAGCCCAGACCTGGCCGCGGAGCGAGGGAAGGAGTTCAAGGAGAACAAGGAGCCCTCGCCCAAGGTGAGGTGCCGGAAGAGCATCAAGATCAGCAACGTGGCTCTGGAGCAGGCCCAGTGGCAGAACGACTCCTTACAGATCCTCACCAGCGCCGGTGACTACAAGTGTATGAACGAGTTCCTGCAGAAGAAGGTGAGCCACTGGGCATTGACATGCTTACACATACACAAGCCCACAAAAAACCCTGAATCTGTTTCTTCATGTGAGCGCCGTCTTTAAACTGTATTACTGTATCATTGATCCCAACTCATAATGCTAAACAACACAGAAGTTCTTGAAAGACGGTGCTCGAATTAAAAGAAAATCCTGCTTTGAATGCAAAGTAGGAAAAATGACCTTCAAAATGAGCACAGTTGGGCAAGTGAGCCTACATAGTATACACATGGAAACATAACATGGCAACAGACAAATTCATCTGCAAATAAACCATATGGAAGTACCATTAAAGGTGAAACAATTTCCTAGGATATATTTCATTTCTCTACTCCTATTGTATAGATCCTTCTCCTTTAAACAGTGGTATGTGTTCAGTTTCATTCCACAGCTAATTAATGACCCAGGGTATGTGAATAATAAATATCAAATAATTAGAAATGTAAAGAATTTGAAATCGTTTGTGTGATAAAGGGCACCATTTTATGGACCGCCGTTGTGAAATAACTAGCATTGTTTTTAACTGGACTGTTTTTTAGTTTATTTTATGTGGAACAGAAAGCAGAGTCCAGTAATAAAAGGCACTCGTCCCCTTCCTTGCAGATCACTGACCTTGACACAGAAGACAGTAAGAAGGACACCCTGGTGGATGTTGTCTTTAAAAAGGCTCTCAAAGAGTTCCGCCTCAATATCTTCAACTCCTATTCCACAGCTCTTGCGGTGAGTTGCCAAGTTTCACATTTAATAACCTGGATATTTTTTGTTTATGTACTTCAAAAGGCTCAATTGGAATTCTAAAGTAAAACTTGCACGATAAGAAGATATTAGACAAAATTTGGACTTAATTCACCCTTTGAAACATTTAAGACGGATAATATTTTAAAGAAGTGTCTTAACTTTATTGTCAACCTATTTGTGTAAATGAAATACCTTCCAGGTGGAATTCTGTACTTGGTGATGCCACATTGTTTGGATCTGAGATGACCCTCTCTCTTGCCCCACATGTCATTTCTGAGATGGCTGTGTTTAGTGTTTTTGTGCTGGCCCTGTTGACATGAGCCCTGCTCTTGCTGTTTCCTCCTTGCAGATGGATGATGGGAAGAGTATCCGGTACAAAGACCTATACGCCCTGTTTGAGCAGATCCTGGAAAAGACGATGAGGCAGGAGCAGAGAGACTGGAGCGAGTCTCCTGTCAAGGTCTGGGTGAACACCTTCAAGGTGTTTCTGGACGAGTTTATGACTGAATACAAGACCCTGGACAGCACAGTAGGAAAGGTAGAGTGGATAGCTTATGATGTACTACATTATATTAAGACATTGAGAAATATTTTTCATCGAAGCGATTCATTTTTAATACTGCTGAATTTCCTCAGATAAAACAATAATATCAAAATAAAGCCAGAAAGGTACATTATACAGTATCTCAGGGAGATTAAATATCATAATTGGTTCATGTAACATGCTGCGCCATGTACCTCACTGTTGTACCAAATAATGACGCCCCTGCATGTGAGAAGACTCAATTGCTCTAAAAAAAAAAATCTTCAAATAGATTGGATGGTTTTGTGAAGTGATCGTTTCCATGGTCTCCAGTTCACAACCCCATTCTTTCAGTTACACCAGCCCTATTAAATGTCTTGAACTGTTCCTATGCAGATGTTCCTTTTACTCTGTAGTAAAGCGTATTCAAATGGCAAGCATTAATAGCAGAAACGAGGAATGGCATTGTAATTTTAATTGAGCTTCTTTTTAATCCCCCAAGGCTCCAAAACCAGAACGCAAGAAGAGAAGGAAAAAAGACTCGGACATTGTAAGTCTTCGTTTCTGCTCTGTCGAAACTAAATCCAGCTCATGGGTATCTAATGAAGCATTCAGTGCCTTTTCCTTTGCTTCCACAGACCAAACTGCTTTCAAAATGTTCTTAATTCATAATGTCCCAGTTGCTTTCCACATAGATGAACCGCTGTGGTTTGACATATCTGTTATTGCTTGGATCTGGGTTGCTTGAAACTGGAATGTTGTTCGATAGGTACCAGGCATGGCAGCCCTGCACTGTCCTCACTGTGACTCTTCTATTTCAATGCAGGTAGAGGAGCACAATGGTCACATCTTCAAGTCCACCCAGTATAGCATCCCCACCTACTGCGAGTACTGCTCTTCCCTCATATGGATGATGGACAAAGCTTGCGTCTGCAAGTGTAAGTTAATATTACGTCATCATGCTTTAGAGTTTTGCAGATGTCAAGAGAAGCTCTTTCCCTAGGGTGATGAAACTTACCGAGGACCTTCTTCAGCACAAGTTACTAAGTGCATCATAATCACCTGCGTTACATGGAACTGTCTATGTTACACTTCCATTTTTTTACACCAATCTAGGGGACCACTTACCTGAATGGGATGAGGCTTGCACGTGGCATGCAGGGTGCGCCTATAGCCTAGAGGTTGCCGGTTTGAGTCCAGACTATTCCACTGCCAGGATGTTCTCGGCTCACCGTGCACCAGCAACCATGTAGTCTGTCTGGGCCCCGATGGGCTTGCCTGTAAGCTGCCCAGAGCTGCATTGTCCTCCGACACTGTAGCTCTGGGTTGGCTGCAAGGCGGGCCTGCAGAGTGAAAAGAAACGGTCGGCTGACGGCACACACTTCAGAGGACAGCGCGTGTTTGTGTTCGCTGCTCCCGAGTCAGCAGTGGTAGCAGTTAGCTGAGCCAAAAATATAATTAGATATTTAAAATTGGGAGAAACACTGGGTAAAATTAATTGGCGACCTACTAAATAAATAAATAAAATAAAAAACAATTAGATAAAAGTATGTATAGTATGTCACACTTCCATTTGAACATATATCTGTAGCACCATTAAAGGGCAAAAGACCTTCAGAAGCCTTCATTTGTGTGTCATGTTAATACTGAAATGTAGTTTGCTGTTAACTAGCCAGCAAAGCACAAAAACCCTCACATTTACTTTCTCTTGTGCTCAGTGTGCAGGTTTGCCTGTCATAGAAAGTGCTGTTTGAAAACGACAACAAGGTGCAGTAAAAAGGTATGAAGCCATTCTCCTATTTATCTGTGTGGATGATTCAGTGAAACTTTGTCCTTTTTAAACAATCTTCTAATTATCCCACCCCTCTTAAATATAATGTATTGGTAATCTGTGTTTTTATTATTTTAATTAAACAGTGACTTTATTATTTATCTCATGGTCCTTACTTATTTTTGCAGCTTTAAAAAAAATGTATATAATAATAATATGACCATTGCAAAGTATTCCGCTTACAGTGATGTACTTTTAATAAAGTCTGTACAGTCATATGTAAACTGTGACTAAACAGAGTTCCTTTTATACATATAATATAAGTGCATAATATGCTGGATGTGTATATATATACATATATATATATATATATATATATATATCAAAGAGCCAGCTGCCCAAGGTTGATTTGATAAACATTTACTCTGCCACATCTTCTCTTGAGACCATTTTACAGCACTGTGGAGTCCTCTTTGATTCTATCAACCACCTATTAGGGGTAATACTGAGATAAATGTTCTAATAAAACCTTGTTGTGGCTTATCCCAGCTGGTTGTATCGGTTGATAAAATTGACCATTTAGCATTGATTTAGTGATTTTGCTTTTTGCAAATAATTGAGTCTGAATCTGGCCTCTGATTACCCCTGGTTTATCTCCGGCAGTACGACCCCGAGCTCTCGTCCAGGCAGTTTGGGGTGGAGGTCTCCCGCTTGACCAATGACGAGCGGACGGTGCCATTGGTGGTGGAGAAACTCATCAACTACATCGAGATGCATGGGCTGTACACAGAGGGCATCTACAGGAAATCAGGGTCCACCAACAAGATCAAGGAACTCAAGCTGGGACTGGACACGGGTAAGGAGTAAAAGAGAGGCGAGCAGAGGTGTCATATACACAGGGAGAACTAACAGGGGTGTGTAGCTTAACCACTGCTGAGCCATGAATTACAGTAGAACCACAGAGTTACGAACACCAAACTTACGACTCAATCAAACACCCAACTTTCAGCCAGAAGTATGCAATCAGTCAACCATGTGTACAATCTAGCCAGATAGGCGGTCCTATAAGTGCCGTGCTGGTCATGAAGATGCCAAAACTACTGTATCAGCAAACGTATCCAGACAAAGGGGTAGCGGATTCAAAGTTTTAAACAAAGTACAGGTTGTTGTTTTTTTTATGTTTTTTTTTTTTTTTAAGCCAAAGGCGGCTAAATGACTATTTGTCAGATTAAGGGTGTAGATAGCAAGTATGCACATGTATTAAAACCAACAACCTACATTCCCAAGGTGTTATAACTCTGAGCTTCTACTGTATTAGTACGTTGCTACACAAAGTGCATCGTAAAAGCAGGCGCTGTATATTTGAGCAATCAGTGTTTCTGGGGCTTTTGTTTTTTTCATAACATTGAAAAGTTCATTGATGGGTTAATTCTGCTGTTGCCCAAAAGTAAAGTGTGTCCTGTACCTCTATTGCACAGATAATAGCATTCTGCATTGTTCTTTTTGTTGTTTTGTTTTCTGGTTAAAATTGTAAAATTGTTATAATGTTTGTTTTTGTCTCTGTCCTAGATGTCAACAGCATGAATCTGGACGACTACAACATCCACGTCATTGCCAGTGTGTTTAAACAGTGGCTGAGGGACTTGCCAAATCCGGTCATGACCTTTGAGCTTTATGAAGAGTTTCTTCGAGCAATGGGTAAGGATGCAGCACCCAACAGGAGCCATTGAGGCTTCAGTAAATCCAGCAGTCAGTGTCCAGTTGCTTGTTTGCTTAATCTCAATTGCCACCCTTGCCTCCAAACCTCAGGGCTGCAAGAAAAGAAGGAGATTATTCGAGGGGTGTACTCTGTGATCGATCAGCTCCCCCGAACTCATCTCAACACACTGGAGCGCCTCATCTTCCATCTTGTGAGGTGCGTGAGACACCATTCCAAAACTAGGCACAAAAAAAACTACAAAATAGATGCCTAAAGGCAAAAATATTTGGCAATTGACAATATGGATTTAACTGTCCTTTTCAAAATATTGATTACTACCTATCTATATATCTGTCTATCTATCTAAAACATATTTTAGAAGGGTAACGATGCATGCCTAACTTTGTTTTACTTTGTGAGCTGTAACCGTGCTTCTAGTAGATGTTGGGCTGCTGCAGTTGTAACAGAAGTGTTTGCTTCTATAATAACAAAGTGGCAAGCAGGTTAAAAACCAAGTTACCCTTCAGCTAGTAATACTGCCTTTGGATTGAACTGGGTGGTAAACCAAGCCTGCCACAGCTTTGGTGTGCTAGTCTAAGAACATTGTGAAACTGTTAGAAAGATGTTGTATTGTCTTGTATTTCAGAATCGCAATGCAGGAGGACACCAATCGGATGTCTTCCAATGCGCTCGCCATCGTGTTTGCTCCTTGCATCCTTCGCTGTCCCGACACCATTGATCCTCTGCAGAGCGTTCAGGACATTGGAAAGACAACTGCGTAAGCAAATCCCTGTCATTGCAGTGAATATGAGTGGCGCTATCCCCCAACTCGCCCTGTACTGCCATATTGGGGTTCTACAGCACAATGGCTATGAGTTCATTTTAAATTTTTTAAAAAAACTAACAAAAATAGGTTTAAAGAGAACCGTGGCTTTGTCTTGATGTCACCAGGGCTATGACATCACATAGCCCTTTGAAATGAATAGGAGGACAATACATTGTATAATAGGCAGTATTTTATTTCTTTGTTTTGTTTTGGTTTTGTGGTCTATTTTAATATTTTGTGGTACTGAGGCATAAGCAAGCAAGTACTGAATTTCATATCTGCAGGCTGTTGGGTATTATTTATTAGCTGGTGTGTCCATAACCTCTGTGTTTTCAATCTCCAGCTGTGTGGAGCTGATATGTGTTGAACAGATGAACAAGTACATAGCCAGACTAAAGGACATCAACAGCTTGGAATTTGCAGAGAACAAGGCCAAGAGCAGGCTGACTCTTGTACGGCGGTCAATGGTAAGATATTTGAGATCAGGAGACAATTCTTAAGTTTTGTTTTTTGAATAAACAGTTTTTAAATTGAAATGGAGTTTAACTAATGTAAATGCTTTGCTAGAGATCACCATTTTATAAATCCACTATCCCTATCCTAATTCTGCTCAAGAACTCTCAATGGTATGTGGAATTCACTCATTCAAAATAAGTCACAAGCAGATACAGCTGCTGTTGTATCAGATGAAAGCAGCTTGCAAATGTAAACTCCGCAGCAGGGATCTATCTGTAGCACTTTGTAATCCACTTCCCCACTCCTGCAGGCTGTGCTGACTTGTATGTTAAGAGTATTTGAAGTTCAGTTCATTTCTCAACACCTTCCCGATACTGTGGAAAACAACTCCCTATACAGTACAATGCTCCCTCATTTCATAATTCGATTATTCACAAGTCCAGTAATTCTCAATTAGGCCATGTCAACAATAGTCCTCACATCTACAATACAGATTCAAGAAACAAACTCAAAAACTAGTTTTTTTCTTTTTTTTTTGTGTGTGTGCAAATGAAAAAAAAAAGAATATGGCACTGGACGAAGATCTTAAGAGCCACTTCATACTAATGTGTGAAGCGAAGCCACTCAAAGCTTGGTAACTTCTGTAAAACTAGCCAAGCCCATTGGTGCCTCATACGCAGCATCCAATTTACAGCTTTTCAACTTGATTAAAATGTGTTGGTAATATTTTCTCGATATGCAAAGTTCCGGAAGTTACTGACTCTAAATTGTTTTCAGGGGATTGTTGTGAGGGCCACTGATTGACGATCAGAGCAATCCCTGTTGAGATTTTTCTATTTCTGTTACCAAATACATTCTCTTTTAGTCCTTACTTTTAGTACTATTATAAAAGGTGTAGATATTTTATACAGACTCATGTACTGAAAAAAAAGCATGACTTAAATGAGCTATACGGAAAATACATTTTACAACAAGCAAACTTTTCCTTGCTCCCTGCTCAGGGTGATTTATTGGCTTCATAAAATACAACTACAGTACAGGTTTAGGAAGGTGATTTTAAGTCTGTGTTTCAACAGTCCTGATAAAGAGTGCTCAACATTGAAATACAGTATTGTTGGTCTTTCTATATTTCATTATTTTTTTCCCAGCAGTTCCTAATTCCCTTTGAATGACTATTAACACTAACCCAATTCTTTCCTCTTCCTCTTCCCCATCCTTCTTTAATCCAGAAACCCGTACTAATTGCTGTTAGATTTATGAGCATAACCCGCAGTGCGATCCCGGTATGTATACTCCATGTAACACAGTCCCAGACATCTTAACATCTCCACCGCCATTTCCTTGTCGCGCTCCTCTCCGCCGTTCTCCACCTTGTGCTGTCGCTCACCACCTGTGGCACCTCCCATGCACACACTGTGCAGCTACCTGCCCTTGTTTGCTGCTGGCAAAAGTGACATTTCTCACTGGCGGATTGAATGAAAGCAATTCCCATCTAGGTGTTTTACTTCTTAGATGTGGAATGCTCCATTGTGGGTGTCTGTTTTCGTAGTGTTGACCACACCATATCGGTGAATGTGAGACCACAGTCATTGACTGCTGCTGTTGATATGCTTGTAAGTGATTGTAGCAAACATCATTGTTCCCCAATGCTTATCTGTCTTGCACTTCCATTAGCTACATGGGTCTCAGATGTACAGTTCTGAAAGAAACACATTGCAAACGTCTATTTTAAAACATGATATCTGGTACTATGCTATGTTAAAGTGAGTAATCGTGAAATGAAACTAAAATATAATGGCAAACGTTACAATATAAAAGTGTCTCTCTTCAACGTGTTCAACTTAGAAACATTGAAAAAGGCTTAAACGTTTTATAGATCTCAGTGATACAATGACAAGAAAGAAATCTTTGAAGGGACAGAGACAGATTCTCCAGGTGCAAAGGCTTGCAAGAGATTTCTTTAACACACTGCAGTCCCTGTTGGTGGAAAGTTTAAGTCCACTTAATTTCAACCCTTAAAGTTATTGGAAATACACAACAGGTAAGAATGTGGCAAGAAAATGTTTGTTATTTTTTTAACTTTTATTTATTTATTTATTTATTTATTTAACTTACCTAAAATGTACTACTTATGCAGTTTTTCAAAGTTTTTAAACTGCCAGCAACATCCAAGTTTCTGCAACCATGGGAGACAACAATCCCCTTTCTGGGTATAGTGGGGGATGAATGCCCTTTATGACACTTCAATCAACACCAGCACAAACCTGTGACTTTCATTATACTAAAGAAGGCACCTGTTCGACACTCTTGCCTGCTTCCTTGTCTTTTTCTGGCCCCAGTGAACATGGCGCATGCTGTGCTGTATGTAGCCCATGTTGAATGTTACTGTTGTGTTTCATTATGGAAATCTCCCATGGGTTTAAATCACTGCTTCATGTCATGCTAACCCTATTAACCTTTATTGTTTTTATTTTTATTTTGCTTTTTTTAACATGCAGCCAAACAACACTAGAAAGGTAACATATCTAGCTCTGCTAGTGTCTATTATTAGCTAATAGGCAGTTTGTAGCGAAGAGTAGAAATGATTAACCCCTGCTAGAACTGTGTGGAGCTGCCATGGGCAGTCAGGGTGGCAGTGTTTTGACAAGACAAGCCTGTATTGGGTCTTCATTGTTCTGGATATGTGACAATTCCTCAGTGATTACCGTCTGCAACCCCCGAGGGAAGTGGAAATCTGTAGTGAAAAGTGCACTCCAGAATGGCACAATTGCAGGAGCTGCTATTCTTTCCCCTGTAGGTACTGTGTGTAAAACGAGCATTTAACAGTGCATGGCAGTTAAATAATATGATGTGTAGTCCTGTTTTAAAAAAAAAAACTATCACAAAACCATTCCCTTTTTTGTTTGTTTCTTTAAGGTCAGTTCGGTACCATCTGAGAGAAACAAAATGATCTCCTTTTTAAAGTAGAGCCTTCTGCTAATCTGAACCTAGTGGTGCGAACAGATCTATAATCTAAACCATGCAGTCAGAATGAAATGCATGAACACACCTGTAATCTAAACCATGCATTTACAGCTTTTATTCAAATGGCTTCTACTGTTCTGTTGATGGAAATACAAGTATGAAAAACTTTAAAATAAAGTCTAGACCAGAATTTTTTGTATGGTGCATGTTAACGTCAGAACTCTAAACAAGGTCTAAACTGGTTTGGAGTGTATATTGGTTCAGCGTCATGAGTTCAAATATGTCTGATTGTGTGGCACGCAGGCCCTGTGGCTAACACTACCATTGGGGTCTGCTTTGTAGTCGCTTGCACAGAGAAGGTATACTCTGGGAGCTATGACGTTAAAGGACATTAGGGAATTACAGCTTAATGTGAACTGAATATCAGTTTTAGAATTGCCTTATGGAATTACATTTAAAGTTTAGACACCACAAAACATGGTTGCTTTAAGATTATGCTATTGTATTTTATTCATCTTGTGTTTGTATAGTTAGTCATCACGCTGAGTTGTAATAACCACTGCAATGTTGTGTTACCAGTCTTGGCCATTGCAGAAACCCTACTTTGGACCAAATGAAGAACAGTTGTCCCTCCAAGTCATTCTGCATTGTTCATAAATCATATTTGAAATACCACCACTGATTTTACAGATTGCTCATTAAAATGTATTGGAAAAATGATATATTCAGCAATACCAAGATATTCAGGTTATTGTACAGGTTTGACTGGATCAGGGATGAGTGTTCTGAATTTGCTTTTGGTTATTTGTTGGTTTCCTTTGTGTTCCTTTTTTTCCAAAGTGTTCTCCTCCTCTCCTATAATACCCAGCTGCACACTGTGTCCAGATCTATCCTTAGAGATCAGTGTGGACCAAACGTCCGTGACCTTTCACACATGTAATTCCTTCTTTTATCTCAGTGTCTGTTATGGTCTTGATCACTCTCTAATGGGGACAGTTAGGGGTCTTTGTTTATTTGAACTGTTTAATCTTCTATTGCCCATATTACTAATAGATAAACTGTTAATACAAGCAAAACAATATTACATTTAATGCACTTGTAGATTGGAACTGGCTTGGGACACTTTATCTAGGCATAAGTCCAAGATGAGGGGCACATTTTTACATTATCACTATAATAACATGTCAAACTAAGTTATCTAATCATATAAATATATTGGAGTGATTTGACATGACACGAAAAATCTTGTGATGGACATCATATCATAGCCTCCAAATGTAGTGCTTTTATACGTAAAAACCTGCTTTATAACAGCAAGTAAACCTCAAACCACATTTTCTTTTTTTAGCACGAATGAGTGACACTGGCACCTTGGACCAACCATCACTTTGTTGACCGGCTAGTTCAGGTGTCACTGTGCTGTCTCAACGTGGCCTTTGCTGAGCTGGCTGTGTCTGTTTCCTCGCAGGGCAAGGGCCGGCTCCGCAGGTCCAGTTATCACGCCCCCTCGTCCCCGGTGGGGACCCGGCTGCCCTCGGTGTCAGATGTGCCGGACGAGAGCGCTGGCGAGGAGGCCGGTGTGGAGGTGGAGCTCTCGGAGCAGCAGCAGGTGGCCATGCAGCAGGAAGAGCGAGTCCTGACCGAGCAGATTGAGAGCCTGCAGAAAGAGAAGTGAGGGACTGGAAACTGGGGCTTGCTGTAGGAAACACAGTGGAGAATTAAACCTACACACACATACACACAAACACTAAAAATACAACTAAAGAAGTTATGGATACCAAATACATATTTAAGCAACAACGAGTGGATAATATCTGAGACAACGTCAAGGATACTAGTGAGGGAGACTGTTGTCTCAAAGTACGCTTTGTGTGCCCAATAGTTGTAGCATTGCTCTGGCATTTTGATATGAGAGTCCAAACCAAAATCAGGTTTTGACTGTTATAAGAAGATATTTAGATCCACTAAGACCTCAATTCCAGAGATAACCTGCCACTGTTTCCGGGGAAACTGAAGCATTGCTCTTGTATTAGTACTTTGTATTAGTACTTTGCCCGGTCCTTCTCTTCTGTTATGAAGATTTTTCTGGGGTCTTTGTTAGGCTTTGCTCTCGGGTCTCAACGTTGTGTGTTTGCAGGGAGGAGCTGACGTTTGAGATGCTGGCCCTGGAGCCCCGTGCCTCTGATGATGAGACGCTGGAGTCAGAGGCCTCGATCGGGACAGCAGACAGCTCGGAGAACCTCAACGTAGATTCAGAGGGAGCCGCGTCGGACATGTCAGGTGAGACAGCATTGGGGAGCAGGCTCACTGGAAGAGAGATGGGTTGTTAGGAATATATTAGGAATTATATCCAGAGACTTGCAAAACATCTCTTCCTATGGCTGGAAGAATTCAGAACTGAAAATGCATTAATAACAAAAACAAAAAATGTTTTTATATGGTATAAGGTTATTTATTTAATATTCAGTTCTTTATTATAATCAGTTTTTTATAATATGTTACATATACACATTAGTGTGGTCTTACACACCAGAATGTGGTAGTAATTTATGTGAAATGTTATTGGCGTGCTTTGGAGGGTTATATGAGTGGTTACCAATGTTCCACATTTACGAAAAGCACAATCCATTAACACCCCTATCCATTAAACTGTACACACTGTATTTTTTCCCCTTTCTAACTACTTTTATTTCACAATATCATTGCCTCATCAGAGAGAAGCTCAGTGTGGGCCGCTGCCCTGCACAAGCAGCCTGAATCCTCTGGGAAGACGCGCAGGCAGTTGCGGAAGCAGACCGACTCAATGGACTCCGTGGACTCAACCTCCACAGTCCCATCCATCTCCTCCGCCTCCCACCTGCACCAGGGAACGGGCCAGCGTTTCCGCTTCCGACCCAAATCCCGGTCGACTGCCTTCTACCGGGCCAGCCCTCCCAGAGATACGACAGAGCCGCAGCCAGAACAGGGTGCGGATGAGCGGCCGCAGTTCACCAGCCGGGGGACCTTCAGCCCGGAGAAGGGAAAGCAGAAGCTGAAGACCATTAAGAACTCTCCGCAGAAGCCCCGGGAGCCCCCCGACTCAGGAGGAGGGAGGAAGAGGAACCCCGAACCAGACTTCGGCTCCCCTCAACAGCTAGTGGTGTATGGGAGCAACGAGTTCATGGTGTGAAGCCACAGGACAGTGGAGGGAGCTGATATTCGGGCGGGGATCCACCTCTTATCCTTTCGCACGCTGCTTACTCGTCCAAATCAGCAACGTGCAAAATCATCCATCTTACCTGCAGCCCAAGAGTGCTATTCACCGTCAAGTAGGATGCTGAAGGGGAGAGAGTGGGGTGGACATGTGTTCACAGAACTCAATGGAGAAAGGCTTATATTGCTGTGGCCTTAACTGTTTTTTTTTGTGTTTTTTTTTTTAAACTTTAAAGCCTATGATGTGCTCCTATGAAATGAAATGTCAAGTAAGTGGAAAGGGGGGGGTGGGGGTAGGAAACAGGTTTCGACTGGGGAAAGGAGGCACTCTTACGCTGTCAAGCACTCCATTAACTTAATATATAAATTATTGGCTGCTTTGTGGTTTTACATTCAGAACAATCACGCAGCATGTTTCATAAATATTTGTTTTGTTGCCATTTAAAAGATTTTAATTGATATATATGTAAAATTATAAAACAGGAACACCAGTGGCTGCTGGGTAGTTAAAGCCAAATATTTATGTGTTAGCCATGAGGAATGGGGAGGGTGGAGCTAGGGGTTATTTGTGTGTTCGTATGTTTTTTTTTTTGTTGGTTTTTTTTGTTGTTTTTTTAAAACCACTTTGTGTTCGTTGGTTGTGCTGCTCTTTACTTTTCAAGTAAGATATCGCCATCAAAGGGACCAACTTAGCTGGCCATCGTACTTTTTTTTTTTTTTTTTTTTTGTGGTTGGGGGGGATTCCCAGCTAAGTGACAAAAGTTGTGTTAAACGACAGCATGTACCATGTAATCACTGTACAACAATAAGTAATGCATGTACAAAAAATATCTGCCAAAATATTATTTTCTTGTCAAAAATGTGACCCAACAGTTTTCCTCGTAGACATCAGTGTTAAACAAAAAATAACAAAACAAGGACTTGAATTTTTTAGTCAATATTATTATTATTATTATTATTATTATTATTATTATTATTATTATTATTATTATTGTCAGTGTTGTAGCATTGTAGTTTTTGGATGAAAGCCCTTCAAGGGGGTGAAGTTATTCTAGAGTTTAAAGGGCAGCGTGCCAGTAAGTGTTGGTTAAGGCTGCCACTGTCAGCACTCTTCCTAATTCGTCTTTTTGTTTTTGCAAAAAACAGATTTTCCGAATAGGTCAATTATCTAGACAGTTGCCTGTAATTCCTGGAATCAGAGCGTAAACGATGTAATTTATACAAAAAGTGGACATAAATGTGAAGGGCTGTGAATGCGTTCCTTTGAAGTGGAGTCGCCCTGTGAACAGGTTTTCAGGTGCCGCCTGCCTGTTCACTGTTAAGGCAGGCCATGTAAAGTAAAGGGACCGTAGCCTGACACATTTAGATGTTCCAACCATGTTCTTAATTGCATTATAATTGTAAAATATATATTGTAGCGTGATCACTTGTCCGTCAGCCATTTAGAAAGGAAGTAGTCTCCACACACCCAAGTTAGGCGGAATCATATCCGTGAGTGTATTCTTTGTGTGACTCACCATGCCATGAACTGACTTAAATTCTGCAGAGCTGATGATAAAAATTCCTATAAAATGCATCACTCTCAAAGGCCAGTGTCTCATAAGGATGACAGGGATGCCATTAAAGCAGAAAGCTGGCTGATCTTGTCTCGTTCACAGTAGAGCACTGAGTCTCTGTGATGCAAACGCAGATACCGTTTCTTAGAAAGTGGCAGGAAGTTGTTTAAGGATGCAAGATTATTATGGCTAATGTCCTGTATTTGTATTGCAAATCTAGATTCAGTTTATTGAAATGCAATCGCCTAATGATTAAGTTTGTACCCTAAATGTTTTTAGGTTGGAGAGATCTCAAAGTCTGTCGTTATGCAAGCGCCGCTCCAGTTGCTTTATTTTTACAGGTTTGCTAGTTTTATGTGTGTCTAACACTATACGTAGACAGTATTACAGAACTGAATGTGGAGTCTTTGCCATTTAAAAATAACTTTTTTCCAAATTAATTGCCCCTAGATTGCCACTGTCTGTTCCCCGTCCCGGTTACGCATGCAGATCTATCTTTTTCTGGCAGTGTGTTGATGACGAGACACCCACAGAACCCTTTGGGACCTCCAGATGCAATTCCCTGGCTTTGCTCCTGCAGCATTATGTGAGCAAAGCTTACCTTAAATGAGAATAAAGAGGACTTTCAAAAATCAGATTTCAGTCGAGGCTGTAACAGGTAATTATTTTGGCTTGCACTTGAAAGAAGTCATCTTTAAGTCCAGGAACATGCAAGGAATCAGGTGTGTAAAGTAGTAATATACCAACGGGCATACAATATGGGAGCCATGTACATGTTTACAGCTTTTATCTAGTATGGCATTTAAAGGAGTTTGAGGATTTGTGAGGAGGGACAGCCCCATGAGCGCAGCATCACTCTCTCAATTAACCAATCCTATAAAAATAACCCAAATTGTGGGTGTCCTGCATTATTGAACAACTGAGTGTTGGTTTCAGAGCCCCAGATTGCACTGCCCAGTAATACCTCAGAGTGCAAGATTAGTGCTGATCGGGGACTTTGAAACCAGCAAATTACATAAGGGAATCTTTGTCATAACTCGCCTGTTTTGCCGTAAATATATTAAATGGACAGTTGACCCACGGCAGAAAACTGAGCCCATAGTGTCATTTGCCAATATTGTAGAAACCCAATTTTACAGTGCAGAAAAAACCTTAAGCCCCTTTCCTCCTTCCCTCTAGTCTTACACTGCTTCTTTCACAAAATCATCAACCCTGTGAGTTTTATTTGATTTGTTCCTGACAATAGCAGGTTTATATCACTTTTTCTTGCCTCGAGTGCATAGTTATTTCTCTCCTCCATAAGGCATATGCTGAGGACCTTTCTCAAGACAAGGACAAGAGTGTGTTTTCAAATCAAGCCTAAACTATTACTTGCCATTGCCTTTCTATTACAGGGTTCATAATTGGTGTGTGCATGCTTTGTAATGGCCACGGCATAGTTTTTAGCAGCTTTCATTGCTAATTCAAATTCAAGCACAGCTGGGTTCTAAAGTGTGGTACCAACGACGCCTTCCAACAGCACGCCCTTCCTTCTAGCCTGCTGAATACCAGCTTTGGTCCCAAAGGGTTGTTGTTATTCTTGGCACCCTGCAAAAAGTGAATGTACTAGTCACTGGAAAAGGCATGCTCCTGCTTTTTTTTTGTTTGTTTTGTTTTAAATATAGTAATTTATGATTATGCTTAGGGGTGTACATTTGAATAATTACCTGTTGTAAAGGATATATTATCCTGTGTAATACTATATATATATATATATATATATATATATATATATATATATATATATATATATAAGGCAGTCAAAATTAGTTTTAACTGGCCACACCGCCTGTAGGAATTGTGTAAATGACGCAATCCAACTCGAGCTTTGTATTTCAATGTGAGCTGTTCTGGAGACACAGTCATATGTATAAAGTGCAATTTGTGTAATATTTCTTAAAAATATATATCTGTCTATGGCTGTACAAACAAGTTTATGAACAAATAATCATCAGCTTATTAAAGAAAAAAGCTGGAACAAAAACAAGTGTGTCGACGATTTCTCCATGAGTTTCTAGCTCACTGTGACATTCTGTACAGAAAGTTTCTGTGATTTTTAAAAAATTGTCAGATCATGATTGTAGACACAGTTTATTCCATAAATCTCCATTGTAACTTAGCGATTCTCATTAAGCGATATGGCACAAATTGTCTATCTGTCACCATGTGTCCCACAGCGTTTTTACTAGAGGGGCATTTATTTGTGACCTGTTATGAATATATTGAAGCACAAGCTATTGAGAGCATCAAAACCATTTGTTTTACATATCGTGGATACAGATCGCGACCACCCACTTTTTCGTGTTGCTGATAGATCTCGTTTTGAATTGACAGCCTTGGCAGGAATTAATTTCACTAAAATGCTTGTGTTAAAATCTTCACTTCTGCACATGTAATTACAGGTACAGGATTCCCTGTGGGTTGCACTCATTTGGTAAAGGGCTTCATGGTCTTGCATGTGAGTTACCATTGTGTGCCACGCACTGTGGCGGCTACATTGCAACAGGGACCCCTTAAATATTGGACACCTTATTTGTAGCCTAGTGCTGCAACAAAGTTTAGCCCAGTATGTCAAATTGAATTTGTAAATAAGGAAAAAGCTAAGCTAATGATAAAATCCATATTGCTATAGATGAGTATCCAGAAGCTTTCTCCAGTTGCTTCATTGTTTCCATTCAAACCATTTTATAATAATAATAATGTAAAATGTATGACTTCAAAATGATAAATGGTCAAAAGACATTTTAGGAAGAAACGCTGTATTTATTATATTTACACATATATAATTGATATAATAATTTAAGATTTATTCGAAAGTGGATGAACAACTTTATAGTAGCCAAATGGGTGTATTATCCTTTTTTTAACAAAAAAAAAAATGCACATCTTTGGACAATTTTTTGTAGAAAAATCATATCTGAAATACATTAAATGTGTATATTAAAATGTCTTAATATCTTTGATAAAAAGAGACTAAAACTATTGATTGCTCTTCTAAATGCTTAGTATATGCATAGAATTTCCTGCCTATTATCTCCCCCTTCTTGTTGAATAGGGATTAGCCACTGCATTTAAAAACAGAATGCTCTCTGCTCCTTGGTAAGAGTTCTGGTTTACCAAACAACCTGGTGTTTTGTTGTATAATGCTGATAGAAAATATTCAGTTTCACTTTAAATGTATTTATTTAACCACAGGTGTAAACTCTAGAAGCAACCATCTCGTATTTAATACTTTAAAATTTATTCCATAAAGAAGAAAAATTAGTCAAACTGCAGTGGTTGATCTAAAACATTACCAGTACATTATGCTGCTTGAGTTCAGTCTGTTTCTCTGCTACAATGTCTGCAGTAGCATAGCTTCTGAGTGGTGTAGGTAATATCTTCCCTTGATTGGGTACGTGGGAGCAAGCACAGGTTGCTGTCTTCTGAATATCAAACAAGCACACACAATCTAGAAGAGCCAGTCCTATCTGCTTTGCTGTTTGTTCTGCTGTGATGGTGAGTGTTTGAGTTGCCATTCCTTCTTAGTCTCACTGTATCATGTTGATTGGCTGTTTCCCCAAGCAGCCACAGTACTGGCTAGCCCACAATGGGATCTGTTGGAATTTACTGAGAATGCACCTAACTCCTGATGCAAACACTAAGAGAAATACTGTTCCTGAAATACTTTTAATCCGGTCTTTTAGGCAGATTGGAGGTCTCGTATCCAGTGACCCGTGGTTGTTCTGGTCAGGGAGGCTGTCTTGTCGGCCTCTCTAGTTCTTGAACATGTCGCAGAGCAGCTTTTCCATGGGGGTGTTACCAATGGTCCGGTGGAAGAACAGCAGCTCTATTCTTTCAGAGGCTACAAACCGCAAGGAGGGGAGCAACAGCAGCAGCTTCCCAAACCTGGACAGCAAAGACAAAAGATGTACAGTTCCCTGTTTATTATCAGCAGCTGAACTGAGTCAGTGTGTATTGTTGAACTGTGATGCTTCATTCCGCAAAGTGTGTAATGATGGGAGTTCTACGCACCCATCTTTTCTTGCAGGATACAATAAGGGAAACACGGGAAGTAACATGTGGGCGCTGTTGCTTAGTCATTCATTCAAGGGACATTAAAATATTGGTCTTTTTGAAGGGTTTATAAATATTCACTTGGGTTCAACAGTGCTTAGAAAAATTAAATACACTTCTAACCATCACTTAAATAGTTAAAAAGTAATTGAACGGCGAGCTTGATTTAATCAAACCAGGGCTTTTATGGAAAATATTCCTTAAAACATGTTTTGTGAATAGGGCTAGATTATGTGCCACGGGGGCACCACAAGCAAATCACATGGTCAGGATAGCTCCATCATCTGCTGACACAGTGTGTCTTCTAAGTTCCTCTACCCTGTTGCTTCGACACACTTAAGATACAACCTACCTGACAGGCTGGCTGGGGTAGTGAGTGCGACTGTGCTGGCCCATCATCACCTGCGACTGATCCTGCAGGTTTTCCACCTGCTCGGGGTCTTTCAAACCATGCGTCTCTGGGGGGGTGGGGGGGGAGAAGAGGACACTACGATAAAACGCAGTGAAAGAATGTAAAACCATAGACAACCTTCAACAAACTCAATAAGGTTTTAGTTCTTCGTACTTCTGTTTATATCTGGGTTGGTTGTGGGGGAGGTGACGTACCAGGTTTGAAGAGGACGATTGCCTTCAGGCAAGCAAACTCAGTGGCGTCGACAGTCAGGGCCCTGAAGCGAGTGAAGACCTCCTGCAGGATACGCAGGTCTGGGCCGGAGAAGCTGGTCTTGCCCTGCAGGGTGGGGGAGAGCTCAGGAACAGAGAGCAGCGGGCAGCTGTCCAGGGGCAGGGACCACTGGATGGCACACAAGAGGAACAGCTCGCTCCACGCCTCCTCCAGCAGAATCACCTGGGAGCAGGGAGGAGAGAACCAGGGCATTAACACCAGCTAGCTCCACCAGCTCTGTCTAAAACTGTTACTTGAGATTACTAATTAATCAACTAGATCCCCATTTTTGATGTCGAAGAAACCAATCCTCTAGCTGCACAGATGCTAAGAGAAGGTACTATTACTGCTGTGAGACCAGCCACATACGTTTTAGGGGTGTCAAAAAATACACAGAGGTGGTATTACTGTCCTTTGTCTTTTGTTAAGTTGGTCGGTCCTTAAGAAATACAGAAGACATTAGAGTACTTGCTTACTTTTTTGTACAGTTTCTAATGTGTTTTCAGACAACCTTGTGTGTATTTCTCTAATATTTGGTATTATTTTTGCATTGGTCTACATAACCACTTAAAATAGACACTCTAGGTAGGTAAGTGATTTTTCTTTCTTTTTCTGCTCAACAAATTAAATTTTTGCTAGTATAAAAATGATGTTTCCTGTTTAAAAACTGAACTGTGAGAAATTGTCTGAACAGTTTTTTTTTTTTTTTTTTGTTTTGTTTTTATTAAAAAATAAATAATAAGAAATACCCTAGATTGCATAGTGCAAATATTTAGGTAGGGATGAAAATGATTGGTTTAGCCTTAAATATGTACACTTGCTAACAACACAATTCCAAACCTCTGATACTACACTTGGTTAAAGAAATCTATGAGCTGAACATGCCATGCTTTCAGACAGTGTTCCCACCCGCTCTACAGCTTCTTTCCTGTCAACCACTGCATCCCTAAATGACTGGCATGCTTTCAAGAGAAGACACTGCTGAGGTGAAGTAAGTGTAACATATTTCCTGATAAGACATGGAGACAGAACTTTCTCATCCGAATGTAGTAGCAGCTATCATGTTTAAAAATTAAAATCCATACTTGCTAGAACATGTGTTTCTTGCAAAACATCACATCTGAGACCTATGCAATGAATAAAAAGGGAGCGACAAGGCTGGCTGTGTCTCACCTGGTCTCTGAAGGGGAGGTTGGAGAAGACCGGCAGGTGTTTCGCCCATTTGACTGCCATGAAGAGCAGCCTGGCGGACGTCTCGTACACGTTCCCAAGGCTGCTGGGGGGGTACAGGGACATCTGGTACTCTGACTGGGTCCTCTCTGGCTCATTGCTCGTCACATCAATGTTCTCGTCCACTAGAGGAGAAGCCACAGGAAAGAGATCAAATCCCTCTAGAGCTGCAAGCACTCAATCATGCACTCCAAGGCAGGGAGTCAAGCTCTTCAGCTCATACCTGGTTTAAGATGCATCTTTTGCTAAATGACAGTCAACATTCTCTGTTTCCCTTCATAAACCTAACTTGGGTAAAATACCTAATTCAAGCAAGGAATATTCAGCTGCACACGGGTAGGTAACCCTAGTCCATATTCCATTGTTGGCTAGCTGGAACACAATGAAGGATTCGAATGGCGAGAGGAGACTTGCGACGCAAAAGTATTGCAAGATATTTGTTTTATTCCAATATTAAAGTTTTAAAAAAACACTTAGTAGCCTTCCCCCAAATGTCTAAATAAAAGTTATATTTGTAGTTTAGTGTACAAGCCATGGCACACTTACTGTAGTAACGAATATCTGACAGTATATCATAAAACATGCAATTTTTTCCTGAATCAAAAGGCTTTTAAAAGGGATGGGTGACAGCAAATACTAGGTATAATAGATTCTAGAAAACAAACAGTCCTCCAAATTCTCTAGACTTTTCCTCCGTTATAATTTATAGGCAACAACACCACAAAGCTGGAATCATTAAACAGTTTCCTCTCTGTCACCTGTAACCACTGCTGGGTCCCACAACCTAGTATATGGACATATTTAATAAAGTGCAGACTTAAATGAATTAATTCAATCTACATACAAGATAACCGCTGGTACTAAGAATGTCGGCGCTCACCATCTTCGGGCTCAAGCTTGGCGCAGGTCTCGGCAGTCATGAGGCTGGCCATGAAACGATGGTTGTTCTGCGGGCTTACAGAGCGCTGCGAGGCGGTCGATATGGAAGACGTGATGAGCGGCCGCGTCATGACTGGACAGAACAAGGAGGTGGGCTCCCGTGTGGTGGCCAGGTGGTCCTTCTCCGTGTCCACGTCGATCGTGTCCAGACGCACCTGAGCCGTGCTGCGCGGCTGCCTCTCGTTCTGAACGGCTGCAGGGTGGAGAGGCGCGCAGCAGGTAAGTTTTATATACAACAAGGATTATGCAGAAGGGGGTCTCCTTAACATTGAGAAAGCAGGTGTAAATGAGTAACACCCGTTACAGAAAAGGTGTCGATTTTAAATAGAAGCAAATAGCTGGGGAAAAGGCCATGTTTTCTTGGTTGAAACTAGGATAGAAAACGTACACTGCAAAAAACTGTTCTTAAAATGAAAATACACACACACGTTGACAATGACAACTGAAATAGAGAATTTAAAAGACGTTATTATTGCAGGAATCTGTTTTGCATTGACTGCGTATACAACAATGTCATATACACGCTTTTTATTGTAGTTACACGTTCTTCTTTGCGCTTACTGTCACTCACCGTCTTTGTTCATACCGGCTTGCAAGCACTTTTTCAGGCGGCACGCTTGGCACTGGTTGCGGTGTGCTTTGTCCACCAGGCACATCCCCGTCCCTGCCTGGCACCTTAAGCAAGAAAACAAGAGAGCCATTAAAATGTAAAACGTATGCTGTAGGGATTCGTGGTATGAGTAGAGGATAACATTAGGGCTGCTGCAAACTTTACATGCTTGGAAAGTTAAAATCTTTACCTACCACAAAAAAAAAAAAAAAAAAAAAAAAAAAAAATTAAATACATACTATTTTGCTGTCAATTCTGATGTGTTTGTTGGTAATTGTATTTAGGTAACAACAGCCATTGTCCATTAACGGGAAATCTAAAATGTAATCCAAACATACTGTTAAAACAATGGTCTTCATACTAGTAGCAACAAATATTGTATGGCAACTGAAAAAAAACGACGTGGTTACAAATACAATAAACTTTTATACGTGTGTATGTTGGGCAGGATATTCGTTTACAGCTAGACTATCTGCATAGAAGACTGTGTATTGAACTGGTATATTGTTTTTTCCTGCTCACCTGTAAATCAGTTTCCTCCTAACGCTGCGCTTGAAAAATCCACTGCAGCCATTGCAAGCGTAGATCCCGTAGTGCTTGCCACTGCTTGTGTCTCCGCACACTTTACACAACAGGGCTGGGCTCAGGGATTTATCGGGAGCGGGGCTTTTATCTGGGAGAGAGAAAGGTGAGGTCTTACCGTCATATTCACGTGTATAGAAGAATAGATTGACAGAAATAGATCTTGCACATGGCTGATGATTATCTCTCAGTACTGCAACTGAGTTTTCACCTTTGCTTAGCTTTGTGGGATAATTGCAAACCGTTGGTAAATGTGGTTTGCATGTACTGTAAGATTTAGAATAGAAAATGTCAGTAATTTATCATTAACATGTTACTTATTTTATACAAAAAGTCAGTAGTTTAAAACAAGTAATGCTTATAATTGGTTCTATATGCAACATATACTTTACAAACTGAAAACAATATTGTATTAAGAATTACACTGCTGTACTGCCTCGATTTTATGCGATTTTAAACAGCATGTAAATGTAGAACCTTCTAGTTCCTTGCTGTTTGTAATTTTAGACACTTATTGAACGTTTTCCATGACATTTCAATTCTTGCATTAAAATATACTGTATAGTATTCTCTCTAACGTCAGCACTCGCATGACTGTTTTATTCTTATTATTACTGTGACCAATGTCTTTCCAATATACAATACCATAACGATTAAATAAGCTTAAAACTATTTCTCAATGGCCTACATTAAACAGAAACCTAAACCTTCCAAGCCAAAAGCATACCAATCCTCTAATACATTCAATGTTCCTCTAATATTCTTCTACATGTAGTATTTTACTGCACACCTACAGTAGAGCACATCAGAGTACTACACAACCCTAAGAGAAACGCAAGAATCATACCAGGTGTGTCTAATAAACTAATGAGACTCACTATAGTGACTGAGCACACCTTCAATTGCTTCCATCAGTTGTGACTAGTATGTAGCTGTCTCTAGTCTAGGAGTATCCCTGGGTCGAATCCTCAATGTTTACCTGCATGGCTGTCATCCATCCCGACAGAGACAGCAGATTCAGTTGGTGAGGCCGGCAGCGTTGAGATCTTTGAAAGGTGCTCTTCCATTATTGAATCAATAAAGAAATCCCTGTATTGTTCACAAGCAAGAGCTTCAGACACTCTAAGGGTTTGAGAACCCCCTTGAAAGTATAATTTAATTTTGAATTATTAAAAAAAAATCAGAATTGGTTCCCCCAAGAAAAAAATAAAACTTAAGGGAGGGATAACTTTTGATGTCTTTGTTTCCTCCCAGCAGGCAACTTTGTCTTCTGAATTTTGTTTCCAACTCCTTAAAATTGTGCCTTTTCACCTTTCTTGAAATTTTTCAACGGTTCTTTATGAAAACCCAGCAACAAGTTTGTTTAATAGATTTTCAAATCCTGAAAGAGACCTGGCAGTAGGGATGATGCTGGAGGTCAATGAGGCTTTTAATTCAAAGATTGGCTCAGTCAGCTCCATTCCCCCTCTCTCGCTCTTTCTCTCAAGTTACTCAAGAAAGAACAGGAGTCCTCCTTTGTGAAGGGTGCTGGCTACCTTTGTCCTTGGTTTCGTGAAGCTGGTCCACTTTGCTCCCACTTGGCTGGCCTTGCATGTGTCTGTGTGTGTGTGTGTCTCTCAGCCCAGAGCTCCTAAAGGCAGGCAGGATTAGTTTCTAGCGCTGTGTAAGCACATGCTTATTTGTCATCCCTTAATCTTTACTGCCTATGTAAAGGTGGATCAATCAGTCACACTATGAAGAATTAAAAAGGTGATCAATCCCCCACTGAGGAGAGGAGGGGGCAGCATCCACAAAACAAAACCTTGGGGACATTGTAACTGTAAACCTGTAGCTCTGAGCAGTTCCCTCCCTCCCCTGCCTCTTCTCTCTGTGTCTCTGAATACAACATTTCAGTCAGCAGTCCCTTGCTGAATGTCTGCATTTTGTAGGATGATTATACGGAACACAGATTATTGTGTTTGCCAGCCTTTAATTTGTATTGCCCCCTTTCTCTGTCATCTTTCTGAATTCCAGCTCAGTTTCCTCCTATAAATTTGATCTCCTTTGATTGCTCCCAGGTAATAAAGGCTTTCCCTGTTTACCAGGGTGCCCAGCTGCCTATTAACTTCAACTGACTTTCTTTTTTTTTAAGGTAGATTTCAGTGAGGAATGAGGAGGGGGTAAGCAGCAATATAATAGAATTTTAAACTGTAGTGTTTTTTGTGTTTGGCTGGGATTAATGAGACATTTGGTTCACTTTTCTGTACCGTACTTGGGAGAATAGATCTATGTATTATTGAGCAGCCAAGGAGTGAATAGAGGCTGTTGTGAGATAATTACAGGTCTTCATGAACAAAGGGCTTCATTTCAATAGCAGCCTATAAAAATCACAATCTAAACTCAAGGAGTCCAGAGCAGTTTTCTTTACATCGGGAGAGTGAGGGAGAAACATTCCATTAGGCTGGCTGTGTTGTTTGTCCATGTGGCAAAGTGGTTAACAGTGTGCAGGTGCAGGTGATCAATAATCAGACAAACAACTATGCAGTGAAGGTTTAATTGTATAATTCAACACCTGATGGCTAACAGCATTAAACAATAACAATGTTAATGTAGCAATACAGCGGCATGATTTCTTATTAATAGTTTGCAGGTTTGCCCCAAAATAATAACAGTCATATTTCAGTTCACCCACACATAACACAAACAGCAGTCCACAGTGCGTGCTCTAGTGCTCGTGGTGAATGCAGTTCTTCAGTGACAACAAAAGTGCAACAGCTCCGGATCGTGTTAGCCATCCAAATAATTACAAACAGTATTATTAACGACAAACAAAACACTCACGTTTCACAGCACAGGTTCTCCTTCTGGTCATTTAACGTAATCATTCACAAAGGAACAGATCACACCACTATGTCCCTTTTTATAACGTGGCCCATGACCCCTTGGTCAACGAGCACATCCGCTCTTCCAATCCTCTATTGCCACGCCGTTTCCCGTCCAGGTCACTGAGTTCGTATACCGTAGCTTTGCCCCCTTTCTAGATGGCAGGCATCCACCTAACCCTGGGAATAAACTGTCATGCCATTTAGTCAAGGGTATTCTGTTCCCTTTATGCAGCTGCCTCGCAGGTCAGGAGGGAGATCTAGCACCAAGAATCATTTGATCTCTGTCACACTCCATTAAGACTTGTACTGTATACTGGGGTTGACATTACTCTCTTTAGTGTGCAGGGTCACCTGATCCTGATGAGCCTACAGTTAATGAATTGTTCTAGAGGCACACATGACCGTTCCTCTGTGATTACAGCCTATAATTCCTTCTAGGAAGTTGTGAAGTGATACATATAGCGTTAATGGAATGGTGTATAGAATGTACTATCAAGCCATGTTGCTGTTTAGTCATTGGAATCATTTGAGAATGCATTAAAACCTCTGGGATCAATCAGCTACCAGGAACTAGATGAGTATCATTGGGCCTAATAGCCTCCATTCGTTTGTGTATGAAATCCAAAGCAATCTGCATAGCAATTGAATCTTTCATGTGAGAGACAGCTCAAATACATATTGTATATATTTTTAATATCTGTTAACCTCATTCTGTATAGTATTTTATATTGGCTGTCTTTTATTCTCACTGAAAAACAACAAAGTTGGGCTACTCAAGCTGCATTTCCACTGCCTTGAAATCCTGTTGTAGAATCCATTGTGGATGAGCAGTGTCCTGGTTCAATGATTGCCCTTCCCACCTTTTGGAATTGCGGTTCAATCAGGTCTCGGCAATGGAATTGGCCTGTGAAGCAGTCTTAATGCAGTCTGAACCAGCACACGAGAACTGGAGTAGAAGGTAGTTTAGACGGCATTGAGATAGGTTTATGTCTAAGCATCTGAGGTCATTACCACATTCACAAAAAGATATTTGCGAATTCGAAAGTTAACAGGTTGCTTTTTATTCAGAATTGATTTGAAAATGTTGTGAATCTCTTTTCTTTGAAATGTAATATTTCTGGAACATAAACAGCAAAACACTGTTGGTAAAACCAGCAGTGACCTGCATACTCGTTTCAGATACTGTAAGTATGCCATAATTACCAAAAAGCTGGACCAACCTGTCACAAAGAACTTCAACTCTCAAAATCACAGCCTTGCTGATATGAAGATTGTTCCAATGTACAATCCTAACCTGTTAGATAAAAGGGAAAACTTCTGGATTCACAGACTTACGATCTTATTTCCCTATAAGACAATGGATCGTTTTAGGATTGGAACTCCACCTCAGAAGTGTCCATGTCATAGTTTTCTTATAACATTCCTCTGTAAGTCACTGTGTTACTTTCATTTAAACAACAACATCAATCTACCTGGCTGTTTTTACCATGCTAGCTGAAGAAGGTGTAAGCTGAAACATTGTAGCTAACTATTAAAACGGTGAGTTTCAGTTTATCAATTACATATTTTTCTTTAAGTATTTTTTAGTGCTAGATGAGCATCCTGTTGGATCTTCATTCTCCTTGCATACAGACCTGTTTGCTGTTTTTGAATTCTCCATACTATATGTTAATAGTGCATGTTGGCACAGCTTCATAAGGTAGGACACCTTTTTTTGCACAAGGGGCCCAGGGGGCAGCAGGTCATTTGAATTTGATAATGTGCTGACCATAAGAGGAAGCATTTCATTTATAGGTTACATCTCACTCCCACCACCTTGTACAGCAAACACTCCTGCATGTCTACAATAGGTTAATCTCATGCAGCCTCACGACTGCAGCCAACTGTTGTGTTGTGAGCCTTCTCCTGTCTGTGTGAAGTTGTCGATCTTTGCTGGGGAAGTCACAGGCAGCTTCATAGTGGCAGCCACTCATGCGAGTTAAAGAGGCAAAATCAGCACTGTCACCTCCCTGCACTACAGCAGCACCTATTGGCACCCAGTGAGCTCAAATGAACACCTGCAGGACTGGCCCATGTCTTCCAGGGGCCGGTAGCTTGACAACATCCGCTGCAGGACGATTTGGTGTACGGCAATCGGCGGACACCACTGACCTTCAGTCCTCCAGAGCTGTTGTAGGGAGTCCATTATCTCCCAGTAATGGACCTGAAGTAAATTAACAACATTTTAATTAGGGAGAAAAATGGGGGTAAAATAGTTGAGCACTTCAAATTATTTCATGTAATGTAATAATATATTTTATTCTTAATTATATTTTCTTGTACCATCAACTGTTGAAAGCATTATTCACTTTAATTATAATTGGTCCAAATATAGTATGGGAGAATTTGTACTTTCATCAATGTCGTGCTTTTCTAATCAAAGAATAAACACAATACTGCATGAAAAGTTCATGCAATTGTTCTCTAGTATTTTCATATATATTAATTTAAAATGTAGCATGTGGGTGCTCAAGCTACGGTGCTTTTAAATTTAAAATGCTAATCTAATAAATCAGTGCAAATGCTATAATCCACTTAAACCATTTTTTTAAATGACATATTCCACCTTGTTAAGAAATCCCTAGAGGAGTTAAGAAAAACAATTAGCTGGAAGATTGAAAGAGCAGTCCAGACCCAATCCCTGTGCCTCTCTTCTGCCATATGGTGTCTGTTCTCCCCTTCTCTGTCTCCCTAATTAGTGACCTTTCATCGATTTATAAGTAATTAGTATACTGAAGTCAGTGATTTTTTTTTTCTTTGATTGTGGATTTAGCTGCTTATGGACTTACACTGGCTCAGGGTCACAGAAAAACCAGACAGCAACACATACCTTGCTTAGCCAGGGCCTCACCACAGTGGGACGTCTCACTTTATGGGTGATATCACGTGTTAAGGTTTGCCACTGGCTGTTGCTGGAAGAAAGACATTAGCTGTGGGTACTATACCTGTGTGATCTAATTCAATTATAATAAGGGGCATTTCACCTCTGAAGGCCTGGGCCACAGATAAAATCAGTTTAAGTGGTCTCAGTTTGGCCTGACACAAAACTTGCTGCCTTGCCCGTGGTGTCTAAAATGTCATGGGCTCCATTTGTAAGAAAGAACAAGCCAATCCAATTGTTTAACTCTTACAATACTACAGTTTACACCATAGAAAATATAATTAAATAATGCCTACTGAAGAATATTTAATATAAATGGGCACACTGTAAGTGTTGTTGGTGCCGGAGACGTTGTGTCATTTCATAGGGGTTAGGGGAGTTGAAACACAATGAAGCAGCGCTGTAGTTTCAAAAAGTGCTGAAACAGTCCCCTCACTGTTTTCATTAAAACTGCTGTAATAAAATAAGCAAATTATCTTGGCAGAAGATTAGTAAGGACGATTAGCGTGAATTTATCCCAGGGTTAGCAGATTGCTCTTTATATGGGATATGCTGTATTAGCCCAGCAACCAAGACTTGTTGGCAGTCCGTGTACGTTTCTATGAAGCAGCCTGTGAAGCATGAATCTCAATGGCTTGATTTCACTTAGTGCTCTTGCAATACAGGAATCCCAATTAAAAACAAGGATGGCTGCTTGACTTTGGCAGTGGAAGCAATGGGGCGGTTGATGGAAACAGCCTGGGTGCTGTTGTCATGGAGAGTGGAGCTGAACTCAGAGGTTGTGATGGATCCATTTCCAGCATGGTCCACTGCAGTTTTCTTTATTTTAGTTACAGCATTTAAACTTTAAAGTGCTTATTGTGCCTTTTTTTAAATAAAAAATAAAAAACAATGATCTAGTTTGATTCACTGAAAAATTCTCTTGTGTATCAGATTAATGTGACTGGGAACAAGTTTGTTCCCTGCTGGACATTATGTATTGCCCACTACATAAAGTCCATGAAATGGTCTGACACTTGGCGCTCTGTCCAGCCATAAACACCTCCTACATTTGCACTTAGGAAAAACAAATATTACTAGATTTTTATTGGTAGCACTGTATACACAGATTGAATCCTGTTTTCCTTTAAAAAAAAACAAAAAACTTTACTATTTAAGAGACAGGTCCAGGCTGTTAAAGAAGCCAACAACTGTATAGAACAATTTAATAAATGGCAGACTTTATTGAAACAGTCTTTTAAAACTTTGTGAATAGGGACCACAGCGTGATTTAGAAGTTTACATATTAACTGAAATGTTCTTACAGAACATATGTCCATTACAGTGTTGTATTATACAGACTGCATCTCCTTTGCGACATTATGAAATGCATTATTTAACCAGCAATATGCAAGAAGAGTGCATCTGTTACTTATTCGCATTATTGATTTATTTTGCAAAAAAGTTTTGTTATATTTTTATTACAAGCTGGAATATCCCACATTCAATTCTACACTAAAATATGACCCCTGGAAGATTGTCTACTGCAGAAATTTATCCTGCTGTGCTGTGCGTTCTCTGGAGGTCAGGACGAGAGGAGCTTGCAGAGCTGTGAAGGGACGCTCTCCTGACACCTACTGGAGAAGGTCTCTAGCCAGAGACATTTCCACTGTGTTGTAATGAAAAGGCATGGCTTCTTTAATGTTTGGAGTTCAATATGTACCAACGTGTTGATTTGTAAGAACAAAGGCTGTAAAAACAAAGACATGGCTCATTCTGTCTCTGCAGTAAATCAGAAAGCTGTGCACTAAGCATGTTTTTTATATGTAGTTTTGTGGAGAATTAAACAGCTGATGATAAGAAGATGTAAAGTAAAAGCCACTATGTCCAGTAATTAGTTGATGCAATGTTCCAAGCTGCTTTTGAGAATTACAAGGCAGTACGCTTCTCATGGAAAATAATTTTAAAAAAAAAAACATTTCATTAGTGCAGATGACATGCAGCTAATGATCTTCTCCCAAAAGCATTTCAAGCTTGATGTTCGAGCCTGGAGGCATCTTACAGAATAGCTTCTTACAGCAGCCCACTCAAATCTGTGCAACACAAAGCATCTGCTGTACATATCCTACCCCTCAAATACTCTGTCTGTGATTTCATGCACTTAAAAAAAAGGCTTTAGAAAGAAAAGAACTATGATGTAAGAGGATAATCTGGATAGTCTTGCAAAAACAATTCTATACTATAAAGCAGGATGACAATGCAGTCACCCATTGAAAACAGAACTTGTATGTGTATATGCAGTACCAGTCAAAAGTTTGAGTACACTTGCTGGAAACTAAGTTTTTTTCATAATTGACAATGTTTTACGTCATATACGTTTCTGTAAATACTTGAAAATGAAAACACATGTTACAATATTCAAAACAAAACAAGGAGTATCAAAGCAATGTTCAAGAAAATTGAAAATTGTCTCTAAATCTTGGATTCCTCAAAATAGCCATCCTTTGCCTTAATAACAGACTCACAAACATGAGGCATTCGGTTAACAAGTTTCAGCAGGAAATCACCCGACATGTCTTCCCAGCTCTTCTGCAGCAATTCCCAGAGATGTAGGGCACTTGTGGGTAGCTTTGCTTTGACTCTTCTGTCTAGTTCGTCCCATACAAGTTCTATGGGATTGAGGTCTGGAGACTGGGCAGGCCAGGTCATTAGATTGAGTTGTCCTTCACTTTCCTTCTTCTCCAGATAGTTCTTGCACAACTTTGAGGTGTGTTTCGGGTCATTATCTTGCTGAAGAATGAAGGAGTGCCCAACTAGCCGTAATCCTGATGGAATGGCATGCCTCTGAAGTATGCTATGACAGCCATGCTGGTTGAGCTTGTCATGGACTTGGTAAAGATCACAAACTCTGTCACCAGCAAAGCAACCCCAGATCATGACTCTGCCTCCTCCATGCTTGACAGTGGGAACCACACATGCAGAACACAAGTGCTCACCCTCTCTGCGTCTTACAAATACTCGACGGTTAGACCCAAATATTTTAAATTTTGACTCATCGGTCCATAAGACCGACTTCCACTCCTCAAATGTCCAGTTTCTGTGTTTTTTGGCCCAGGCAAGTCTCTTCCTTTTATTCTGCACTCTTAACAATGGTCTCTTTGCAGCAATTCTTCCAGTTAGGCCAGCTTCACGCAATCTCCTCTGAACAGTTGATATTGAAACATCTGTACTTCTACTAGCATTTAGCTGAGTTTGTATTTCAGGGCCAGTTAATCGCCGGTTTCGTGACTTGTGACTCAAATGAACTTGTTCTCCGATTCTGAGGTCACCCTTGGCCTGCCTGACCTTGTTCGGTCCTCATGGGTGCCAGTTTCTTCAAATCATTTTCTGCTCCCTTACATTCAGGAATGACAAACTTATGCCTGTGCTACCTATATTTATAGTAATCATGGACCCTCACCTGTTAACAATAATTGGTGACAAAAGGTTAATTAGGTAACATGCTAGTCAACTTAGAGAACATCTAACAAAGAAACTTTTATACTTAGGCAAGTGTTCTAACACTGTGTTATACACATTTCAGTCTTTTAAATGACTTGGGCTTCAGATTGAAATCCCCTTGCTTTGGGTGACCATTTCATTGAAATTGACAAGATTTACATTTTCATTTAAAAATTAAATTTTTGAATGCAATTCACTTATGATTATCAGCTTATATAAGTACACGTATCATATAATTAAATATTAAGTGTTTATAGAGAAGTTTATACAGTTAAAAGCATAGATAACACTGTGTAACAATTTTTTTTTTTTTTTTTTCCTAGGTAGTAAGTGTTATTTCCTAATTGCTTGTGCCTCAAAAGTATAGAAAATGGCTATTATTCCCCACAAACTTTTCTTTTGTCACCAGGACAGTGATATTTCAAAATATCACTATTTCCAATGGGAAAACGGGCAAATGTGTGTCTTTTCATTCACATAAAGTCATAAAAAAAGTCATAGAAACAACATATGAATCCAAATTAACATGTATTTATACTAAAGTAATACAAAAATGACTACAAAAGATTTAGAAGTGAGTAGTTTTTCGAGATTTACAATTATACTGTAAATTTACAGTATAATCATAAATCTCGAAAAACTACTCACTTCTAAATCTTTTGTAGTCATTTTTGTATTACTTTAGTATAAATACATGTTAATTTGGATTCATATGTTGTTTTTTTCTGAATTTATGTGAACGAAAAGACACAAAAGCGCCCGTTTTCCCATTGGAAATAGTGATATTTTGAAATATCACTGTCCTGGTCACAAAAGCAAAGTTTGTGGGGAATAATAGCCATTTTCTATACTTTTGAGGCATAAGCAATTAGGAAATAACACTTACTACCCAGGAACAAAAATTGTGTTACATAGTGTTATCATGAAAAACCTGGTTTCAAGCAGGTGTACTCAAACTTTTAACTGGTACTGTATGTATTTATACAAAAAAGATAAACACAACATGGATGACCTAAAATGTGTAGTTTTAGAAGAAACTAAATTACCTTGAAGCACAGGAGAATCTGAACTTGGCTGAAATTAAAATAAGTTGATTACAGTTATATAAGAGTAACGACAACATCTTCCTGTAACCTACCCTGATTGTGTTCAGCTGTTAACTGAAGGGGTTTAAATATAGCACATCTCAGAAATGAGACGCTCAGAGAATTGAAAAATAAATACAACTGTAGCTATTTTTAAATAAACTTTGCCGTGCTTAAAAGTTGCCTGACAGCCTGTAACTGCATGTAACCAAGTTACAATGATCTGCTTTTAAATATTTTAATTTGGCTTCCCATACCTCCAAGTGTAGAATACAGTATATATTTCAATAATAAAAAAATATATAATAATGGCTAGTTTTTATACTAGCTAAACTGTCTTTTGGTTTTCATTTTTTAGTGCATGTCCTGGAAACCTTTTGCACATATTGACTTGTCCTAGGACCTGGGAAATGGTCACCATACGATGGTCAAATGTGTCAACAGGGGACCTCCCGAGAATAATTGAAGGAGAACCACGAAAGCTGTCTTGGTAAGTGCTGAAAAACTTTCTTGAATGGAAAAGGACTGGAGAAAAAAAACAAATCATGGTGTCAAACTCATTTCACCTAAAATTATCAGTATATATTTTGAAAGTTGTTGCATAGACAAAGAACACATTACACCATAATTTACAACACAATAACCATAAACTCCAGTCTTTCTTCGGTAGTTCTGTTTTCCTTTGAGAGAGCCGTTACTTCACATTATTGGTTTTAGTCGCAGGGAGTCAGCTTTCGGGTCTGGGTGACAGTTGGACTGAAAGCAGGCTCCACTCTGCACGAGCCACATTTTCTGATGTGTTTAAATGATAAACCCAACAATAGTATTATTGAGTCTGAATGATAGTATTATCACCTTGCAACGATAGTATTACTACTTTACATTCAGAGGTTTTACAATAGTGTTTTCGTATGACGCACAGTAGGTCTATCCATATAGTACTTCTGATTACATGGACAGGATGTTGTTTTATAATACATGACAGGGATCTGGAGAGGTGAGTTAATCTTAAATGAGCTGCTGATTTGTGGAGTGCTGACAGTGTATCTCATACATCTGCCGCGTTCTCTACCTTGCCCCTGTTACATAATACATCTACTGTATAAACCCATTCCATCGGAAAGGGACTGCCGTGTTTGGGATTTGAAGTGTGAGAATGGCTCTCTATCTGTACAACACATGAAGACTTTGGGTCCCAGGGCTACTCCTTTGAGGACACAAACCAGTGATGCTCAACCAGTTTCACCTTCCATACCGAATGACCTCTAATGGCAATGCTATGGTTCGGGACTCACTTACACCCAGGAATAATTAAGGGATAATGTCACTGCTGTACCATGTCCAAATACATCAACTGATCTGTTTCTCATTGTGCAGTTGAATTATTATGAATAATAATAATAATAATAATAATAATAATAATAATAATAATAATAATAATAATTCAACTGCACAATGAGATCTTTTTTTGTACACAATTTGAAAACCCCTCAGGTGGCTGATCTTTGGATTTTGAATACATTTTCCTGATGTAACCACATGAAAAACCAGCAAATATTGTGTAGCGACTGTTAGAGCAACTATTTGAGTGTCAAATCCAAATGTATGTGATTTGTTCTTACTCTACTCATGGGGAATTTCGTATTTTTTGTATTCCCCTATAACTACATTTTTCAAGGAAAGCTTAACTAAGCAATTTTACAGGTGGCAGTGAAAAGAGTTTTGAAGCTACCTAACTGGACACAGTATTCTAAGAGGGGTAACTAAAGCGTTATATATTGTAATGTTAGCATAACTTCCCTAGACTTAAATTTATAACAACTGTATGCATGTGCCTGTTAATAATGGTCTCATTAACATAAAGCATTACCTTGATTGCTAACAGCATGCTTTAATGATACACAATGGTTCACATGTGTGAACACTCTCCTTGCTGACAGATCTACCCTTCAGAGAACACCCAGAGGACATTGTCACAATTTCATGACACAGTTCCTCCATATATCAACCTAATCAACTTTACATATAAGCTCCTTGAATGTGAACAGTTGACTAAATGGGACGGCTTAACTTTTTAAGAATTAAATAATTCTGGTGACTCTTGACTGACTGCCATATTGGATTTCTTAGATGACTTTGAAAACTACATTTAATTTCCCAAAAAGTAAATGACCAGAAGAAAGGGAGTATAACAATTCAGCCAGCTAGGTAACAAATCACCACAGTGATCAATGTTGCTGCTTGCTTTCATAAACTCTACTGGAGGCTAAATGGGCCGCACCAACAGAGAGAACCAATAGGAAGTCTGAACACAGACGACGATGAGCTCCTAAGCTGTCTAGCTGCACACTCAGATAGTGAGATGAGCTTCAGAACTGCTCCGGGGCTTTCTGAAACATCTTGTCTGTTGCATAAACAAAAGTCAGTTTGTGGGATTTTAAATTGATAGTGGGGTAAGCCTAAATAAGATGAAAACGGATTACACACGTTGCTGTTGAAACTGCATTAGGTCAGTTTGGGCAATTTAGTTATTGTGCAGTGTGGGCAAACACAGATTAAATAAATGAAATAAACTTCAGTGCAAGTATTTTGATCAATGTTCAGTTTGCAGAGACTTCTTTTCACAATATGGATGAATTTTGCTAGTTTAATATGCTTGTCTTGTTTTTGAGTTTTTACACTGTTGAGCACTGGATTGAGCTTTATTCCTTCATATGATGGGAAAGCCTATTTTAGAAATATGTTCAATTGTTCTTTAAATAAACTAAGTCAAATACGATAGCATTCAAGTCTAAGTCCAGATTTGGTCAGAGGCAAGTCAAAAGTCTGAGGTGCTGTTCAATAATACAAAAAAACATATTATAGGACAGATGAAATTCCCTGCCATTCACTTTCATTGGGATTTCAAATCCTGCTGTTCTGTGATAAAATAACACAGTGCAGTATAGAGTTTGGGTCCATAACGTCGGCAGCCTATCGACTGGACAAAAGACTAATTTGGTTGAAGTGAGCAGAAGAAAAACAAAGCTTACCCTTTTTTTATTATTAAAACCAGGAATAGCAGCTCTTACCCTATACAGTAATGGCTATAGCTACAGGGTGCATGCATACAGTGTACCTGGAGACAACAGTCTACCTCAACTCAGATTATATCTCCTACACTCAGTAGTTTTTGCTTAACTTATGTGTTGTACATTACTGGAGGGTAACTTTAGTTGAAATAACCTGAAAACTGTGCATGAGTTATTTATTGCTTATTAATTGCAAAGTCTGAGCCAGTATCCCGAACTGGTCTATAATGCTATTGTGCAAGACTGGTTCCCACTAGCTTACAGTACTTGACTGTCAGGGCTGTCTCAGATAACATGCAGGCAACATGAATGCCTGCACCATCATGTGCCAAAGGACTGTTAACCCAGCACAATTTAATTTGGATCCAACTCTTCATACAAAACTGCACCTATTTTAAGCAGTGACTGCCTTGGAATCCAATTATGCTTTATAAGGAAGGTGGGTGATTCAAGCTAACTAATTACATACCCTCCCCCCTCCTTATATGTAGTGTGTGTGGTTATTACGAATTAAAAATTACGAGATATAATCTATCTTCACCACTGTTGCTGGGGATTAGAAAGATTAGCAAAGAAAATGTAGAGTCAACGATCTGACTTCCTGTGTCATCTAACCTTTAACTAATCCAGCTGTGCCACTGAGATCTCCTAGAAGAGCAGTGTATGTACAGTACATGTATGTTGCTGCATGTATGTTTCAATTAGGCAAGCTCCCGTGTTCGATTTCGACGACACAAATGTTTAACCTCTTGAGACATTTACAACTGATTCATGCAGTAATTTGAACCATATTCAATAATCAATTTCTGAGGAAAGGCATAAACAACTTGTGACTTTGTCCATTAGTGTATCTCTTCCCTCACGGGTTATTTTTGCGATACCCACGTAGAGCCATTGTGTATCCTCTCTTTTTAAAGAATGTTCCAAGGGCTTTCCAACAAAAATATAATTGTTTGACATAAGATGTCGCGTAAACCCACACTGGTCCACTTGAACAGGAATGACCCAGAAACCATAACAAACAAGTGGATTATGTTGTGCCTCTCTATCTTGCATACTGTATCTTGTAATCAGGCCTAGGATATTGTGTAATCCAGCCCCCCCCCCCCACCCCATCCGGCAACAGAGACTCAACGGTCCCAGTGCTGCTGCCACTGCTGACTTGGCAGATTTTCAGGGCTGGAAGGTTTAACGTTGATCTAGCATACAGCTCTCCAGTCAGTTCAGAGACAGACGAGAGGTGGATTAGCAAGTCAATGCCATCTGGTGCCAAGGGCCATAATTATCAAAATGAGAAAATCAGTTCTCTAAGTATTAATCACAGGCTTCTAAGCTCATTTAATGAAGTAAATTAAAAAGGAGAGAGAATTAAATTACAGGTGATCTTACCCCAAGAGAGAGCGGCAAGGGGTGGTAGGGCATCATAAATGGGGTAATTAACAATCATGGTGATCTGTTTGGTCTCTTAACAGTGAGGGGAACCTAAATTGTTTAATTCCCGCTATTAGATTTTGAGGTGTGCAGGTTGCAGAACAGTAGCCTCTGCAAGTACCTGCGGAAAGTTAGAGGTTTTACAAAGTTAAAGAATGCAGTTCATTCATTGATGAGTCAGTTCTGATGTGGACCTTGACTACAACAACCAGGATGTTTACTTGGTTGTTCCTTAAGAAAATGCTCAGGGTTTTCAGTTTGTTTTCATTCTTTAGCACAAACTATTGAGTGTAAGATAACCTGGCGGTGTATGGAAAGGTGTCTATGGAGGCACTCTGTCCGTACGTCACACTAACGCGTATGTCACACTGATTGCAGCTAAGTCATTGGAGAAGAGCTTATTCAGTTGCTATAAAACTGGAATGGAAATGCTTTGAAATCTGGGAATATATGAAAGCAGCTGTCCATCTGTCTGTGTCAAAATTACACATTTACATTAGATTAAAGGTGTGGTGATCTATTTTAACATGTCACTGATTGCTGTAATTTTAAATTTACAGTCATATCAGTGGATGAATATCACTGACATGTTTGTATATTGTCTGGGCGGGGGGGTTCCCTCATTTTCCCATAGATAGCAGGAAGCAGGTAAACTTTTTAATAACCACAGAACAGTTAGGCAATTCTTTTTTTTTCCAGCAAAACATAAAGTTTGCAGAAGAAGAGAGCCGTCAGATACAGATCGCTGTGCCATCACCTGATTCCTAGTCTGACTGGATTTCAGCCAGTGGCCAACAGCAAATAGGGTCAGCAAGTACAGCGGGACCAGCCACATGGCAAGCATCGCAGGTTACTAGGGGAATGTTGCTAATTCCTGAAAGTCACGGAAGCTGTTTACAGACTACAGCAACGAAAACAAACTTACTTTTACTGACATTAAAACCAGAGGAGCAGCATTCCTTAATGGTGTGATAAACAAAGCAAACTAATCGTTTTGTAACCTCTCATAAGAGAACAACAGCATTCTCCCATGTACTTTCATGTTTTGTACTTATTATTTTCACTGTTCACTACCAGTATTTCCTACCACAACAGGTAATCCAGCATCACTTTGTCAATAATGTGCTGTATTTCTGAGATACTGTAAAATGTAATAAGAAAAATGAAAAACATATTATCCCGTGTTTCATGGTGTGCAGAGTCCAGTCTTGTTCAATCTTGTTTCCTAGGCTTTCTTTTGGCATTTAGATTAGGTGTGCTACATTAGGAGTGCATCTCTTCTGAAGGATTGATTCCCAATTGAAGGACCTGTCTGGAGGCCAGGTCTTTGTTATACTTTATATCAAACAGAGTCAGTTGACATGTTGCACGCCGTTTGGAATAAGTCAGAATGAGAAAGCATCAGGTAAATTGGCTGTGGTGTAGTTTTTTTTTATATATATACGAACAGTTAATTAGTTCACTGTAAAACAGCTTGAGAAGCTTCATAGATCAGTTTGAAATGGACATGATTTAGGTTACCTGACTAGTCAGTGTCCCAGGCTGCAGCTATAACTGGGGAAAAGAGGGACCGCTGTGCAATGGCCAATTTTATGTAAATACAAAGTTGGGGAGTGGGCTTTAAAATCAAAGTCTTAAAATGAAATGTTTACTATTTATTAACCTGAGCAATATTATCAGTTCCCCTCCCTTTCATAGCGATAACAGTATTTCGATGCTGTTTTTTTGGCATGCACTTCCTGTGCTGTAGGACACAATGTCTGATTGCTAAGTCATTGGAGGAACATTAGTGATTATACGTTGTCATGGCTGAGAAAGCACTGTTAAGGAGTGCAGGCTTATGCCCCAGTCACACTCACCCACATGCTTAGACTTGAAAGACTTTTTGGGTTAACCATCACACTACAATAAATGGCAAAGAGTTTGGAGGTTTCAACCATCAGGGGTCATGACAAAAATACTTCCTACTGTCATCTGGCGAAGGCCACCTTTACAGGCAGCCTCCAGGCTATTTTTCAAAGCTGTTAATGTAAATGTATTGTTTACTCCTTGAAGATGTTTCATTGCTGCACTTCCAGAGTGTCCCAGTATTCCACTCAAAATGTCATGTAAAGGAAAGCAGAAATGTTGGAAACACAATGCTTAGCAGAAGAGCCAAAGTGTGAGGCTTGGGGTTTTCAAAACAGAAGTCCCTTCTGTAACTACATTGTCTTTCCAATGAGTTGCATGTCTGTATCCATGCTAGCTTCATGTGACCTGTTGAAGTGGAATGCTGGGATACATCGGAGGTTTAGTAATTAGTAAGATTCCTGGATTTTTTAAAATTATCTCTGATTACATTAAGGCCAATGATACGGTATGGCTTTGGTTCTTAGAACACCCTCTGTAGTGGGTATAGTATTGTGCAGTCCAAAATATTAGGATCATGCTGCATGTAGCCACATTATGATGCTCCAGAATTTGTTCATATTACGTTTTTCATAAATACTGTTATGTGCAGCGCTTTGGAATTAGACTGTGAATGGCTTGTTTATGAAGCTGCTACCTGAGACCAGACCTCAGGCTTTGATTTCCATTTGTTCTCCGGTGTTCTATGATTACAGGAGCTTATTGCAGCTTCAGGGAGGAAAGTCACACAGTTCGGCATCTACATCACAGTGAAAGGACAAAGCACACCACTGTCGTCATCACAACCTCATGATGCGATCATTTCATTTAAGTGCCTTATATTTTAAAGGACATCAGGATGGATTTACTGTTCACCAAGCTTTTGCTTATATGTGAACTTTTCACCTATTTTTTTTCTAAAAGTAAAACTTTTTTTTAGCTAATTTTATAAGTATTTGTAATTTAGCTGACAAAATTAATTAAATTGAATTGATATAGTGTCCCACATATGAAATGTTACAAAGCTGTGTACTATCCCTATATATGTGACGATACTATACTATTAAAACTATATATGAAAACAAACTTGGATCAAAAGTGTATGTATTTGCATGAGAACAGAAACTTTTCAGAATCTTAAAATACAAAGGCACTGGGGTTTTTCTGATGATCAGGAACAATTCCTTCAGTTTTTACACATTACATAATTTTCATAATATACTATAAGAAAATACCTAATTATAACAATAAAATCCCTGTGTTTAGGTGGGCATAAGTTTAGATAATACATGTGTTTTGATGCTACACCATCACACGTCGAACACCTGAACTTTCTGGTATCTTCTGGTTCTGTAATTGTACAATTCATAAAAATAAATTACATTTACACCAGCTTATACTGCTTTATGAATATACTTGCCCTTGTCTGTCCAAAATATTACCCCAAACATTAACATACAAAACAAAAAAAACTAAATAAAGCTGTACTCCCTCCATATCAAATATTGCTGTAGTGTATAGACATAAAAAAAGGTCAGTATAAATTAAAAAGCATACCGCCCTTAAAATATATTGAAATAATTGTTTGTTATAGGTTTTCATAAAGGTCACAATTACCTTGTGTTTTTGTTTTTAGTATATTGACCAGTCTGTACGGACAGCGTATCAGTGCTTCTGACTTGCAGACAATGTGCCTCCTGCAAACTCAATGCTGCTGTTGCTTGCAGTTCCAACTCATGGAAACAGTCTGCGTCACAGCAGCATGCTCTAATCTGTACGGCTGCAACCTGATCCAGGTTAAATAGGGCTCTGTCGACCCAGCAATTATCTTATCTCCTATTGTACCTTTCTGTAATTCTCCCCCCATGATTGATGAGGTCTCTGCTTGATTAGCCTTATACAAAAACCTGGAGGGATCGACTTTCTGTCTACAGCCAGACCGGGCTCGCAGAAACACAGGGAGCTTAGCCCAGCACACAGGGGCAATTGAGGGGGTCACCTTCCTAAGAGGCATTAAATCAACCATTAATAAAAATAATGCCTATCCTGAGACTTGCATGAGCTGCTGTATACAGTACGTTGCTTACAACTTCCCTAACTTCAAACATGCGCACATAAACTCCAAGGCTGTTTGCATAACAGTATTTTAGTGATTTAGATCAATTGATATGAAGTACTGCTTTTTAAATGGGCTTTTTTGTTTTCAGTACAAATCTGATTGATTCACTGTCACCTATGTTATCTTGAGACTGCTGATGTTTTTTGGGCAGTGTACCCTTTTTAAATAGCGTTTATAAACATTCTCTTCAGTGAAATAGTGTTTTGAAGAATACACTCTCTCATGTAGTTAAGGGTTTTATGAAGGGTAGATGTTAAGTAATTAATCAAAATGATTGTTAAAAAAAAACAGTTCTTAACAAAACAGTTCTTAAAACTGTCCCATAACTTCAAGCTTGACTTTGTTTATTATATGTTTTTATCCACTCAGAATTTTAAAAGCTTTTTTTCATTAGTAGATTTGCAATATTAACAAAATATTTCTTTCACAAAAAAATGTGTACTGGTGAAGAAAGGTGGTGTATTATATAAACATAACCCATATTTTATAAATAGTCATTTTAAATAGCATGTATGTGAAGATTTGTGGCACAGTGGGTTAATGCTTTAGCAGCATAGACGCACGCTCTTTACCGAAAGAAGGGGAAATGTAAAACTGTACTACATTATTTCAATTAAAGTTAGGTTGGGCTGATTTAAATCTGAAGCTCAGTATTCAAATTCTCTCAGCCCGGTCTGTCTTTCTGCACCTATGTCGCTTTAGCCATAAGTTTTAATTCAGCTCATGACAAGTGAAAGAAGATTTCAGCTCCCATACAATTAAGTGCATATGGCACTTTCAAAAAGAGAGGGCAAGTATGGGTTGGTTTGCAGGGTGAACTGCTCCTTCCCACTAAAACCCAGGCCAGTGCACACTCTACAATTGGTTACTTTGTAAAATGGTGTGGTATGCATCAGCGTATTAATAAGTTTCAACAGAACAATGTAAATAATAATAACAACAATAAATGAGTTTGATTGTACTGTTTGAGGTCAGAGCACTGCCCCTAGTTGTGTGTACAGTATCAGTAATATATTGATAGACAGCTAATGAGTTCCCTCCTGTCTGGGCATAGTTCCCCCCCCATCAAGACAGATGATTAATTATTGATGGTCGTATAACAAAGCGGTAGGGAGTTCAATGGCACTGCTCTGGCTTCTGGTTACAGCTGTGAAGACAGAGAGCAAACCGCTTTGACTGTCAACTCTCTTCATTTCTGACCTCACGTGCGGGTCGCTCTCAGAATCACATTAAACTTTCAGGGGGTCCAAAGGTCTTAGTCATGGGTGTTAACAAGCGCCATTGTCTCCAGTAGGCACTCTTCAAAGGGTGCTGTAACTCAGCTTGATAACTGATCCACTGCATTTCCCTGATGCAGTAACTGTCTACCAGCCACTGCTCTTAATCAGGTATGGGAGACAAGCATGCAGTTTCACTCAGGGCTCAAGAACAAACAGGATGAGGCTGTCTTACCCAGTAATTGGAGGTGATCAAGACTCAGGCCCTGTCCACACTACAGAACCGATCTCGAGAACCGTACTCAGAAATGTTTAATCCAGCTCAGAACGGCCACACTGAAGTACCGTTTTATGTTTAGTCTGGCTTAATGCACCCACACACTATTAATATAGTCCAGTTACAGCTCCCAGCAGCGCAATGGACTGTGGGACTTGATATCACATTATCCCACCATGCACCGTGTTTTATGTTTACAACCCATCAAATCAGAATGAACGACATGGCATTGCTTCTTAAAAATACAAGGTTCATTTTATCACAATGTGTGCGTTTCGTTTAACTCTGAAGTTCTCCTTGACTAATTTCATCGCTTCAGAAATCAATGTGCCTTGATTTCAGCATCTGATCACATTGTTCCATGATCCTCCATCCTCATTCAGCCTCAGAAGTTGTATACGGTACAGCAGTATTTAGAGTCGTTCTCAACTCCTTCAGGCACCTGTTCCGAGTACTGTATTTGCAATGCCCGTGCGACAAAACATATCAGAAAGCATTTTGGGATAGTGGAGGATACACAATAAATGTAGTTTGGTATTACAGCATCCACACTTCTGACAAACCGCACTAGCTGATGCAATCTAATTAGAACCACACTCGAGACTACCCCCTCAGTGGTCTCGAGTAGGGCATTAAACGCTGTGTAGTGTAGACGCTAACCGTATTTAGCACTTTTAAGCTGGTTTATAGGCAACTAATACGGTTTAAAGGCATAGTGTGGACAGGGCTAAGTGAGTCTCGGCTGGGTATAATATAATACAGGACCTTTCATTTCAATATTCAAGTCCAGTCTTGGTTTTCTTTGTGAATGAGTCTTTCCTATCATCTATGTTAGAGGTGCATACTAAACCCAGTTTCTTAAAGGTGTGACAACTTTTAAAATGCATTTTCCTACTCTTAATTAGCTAGCATTGTCACTGCCTGCTTACTATTGCACAAGTCTCTGTGTCTAGTTGTAAAACTCTGAAGGATGTTTGCTGTTAGCCTGGTTACGCATAAGGGTATGCTTATGTGTGGAAAGTTGGAAATCAAAACAAAAACTTTATTGAAGAAATAAAAATCTTCCAGTTACATCACTTACTCTGGATTATCATGGGATCAGTCAGACATATATAAAATACATAGCGATGTCGAAAATGAAAATCCTTTGTCTTTATACTATAATCAGAATAACAAATAGTACCATATTATTATGAATATAGGATTTATAATAACCCTCTGGGACCAGCCAATCAGTACAATAATATTATTCCATGGCACATGCCCTATAACAGTCAACAGGACTTTAGAATCTTGAAACTCTTTAGAACTTAGAATTCTTTAATTTGCAACCTAATTTTTATTTTTATTTTTTATATAGCACCTTTCATAGTGGACCACCATCAAAAAGACATGAGACTAGGGTGTGTGAACTGTGCATCAGCTGCAGAGTCACTTACAACATCGCCTCACCCAAAAGACAGAGCACAAGGAGATTAAGTGACTTGCTAAGGGTCAAACAGTAAGTTAGTGGCTGAGCTAGGCTTTGAACCAGGGACTTCCTGGTTATAAACCTGTTTCTTTAACTGTTGGACCATACAGCCTCCTAATCTGTAACCTAAATCTCCAGGGATCCTGCCCTACATTTAATTTTAAAATAAACAAACCCGTATCCTCTGCAGCTGTCATTACAGGTAGACCTCGACATTGTCCTTGTCTTTTAGTAAGTGGCCTCAGCTTCAGCTCAAGGTGGGGATGACAGAGCTGAAAGGTCACATTGTCATATGATTTGAATGAAATGAGAAGGCAGTGTTTAAGATAATGCACACATGTTCAAAGCAGCTCAAAGCTAGGGGAAGAACAAAATGATAATAACTCAGCGACAGAATGTTTGCAAACAACATAAAACCGTTTAAAAGAATTTAAAACGACATTTGAAGCTACTTACTCTTGATAAATCTGAGCGGAAGTACAACAGGACACATGGAAGTTGTGTACAGTACAGAATTAATGTCCAGGATGCCATGAGCATGCAACCATAGTTCATGTGAATCAGTCATGGGAGAGACAGTCCATTTACACAAACAAGTATGTGTTACATATTGCAGGTGTTTTCAGGCTGGTTTCAAGCCCAGTACGTTTTTTATATTAAGCTGTCGTCATTAGACTGCTTGCTGCAATTCTAAAGATTGGGAAAAGCCATGGTGGTTAAATTAGGCACGACCATCTATCTGATCACCCAAGACGAGCAAAACTGCAGAATTCAGCAGCAATAGATGTAGTAAAATCGCTACAGAGATTAGGCATTAATTGAGAAATTCATGTCAAATAATTGCCTGTTGAAGAACACATTTTATGCACAGATCTCATCTGTGGGTCCATTGTAGCTTCAAGATTAGTTCATAGTAAGAAGTTTTACAGCAGGATGGAGCTCTATTGCTAATATGCCATTGTTATTTGAAGTAATTCCAGATCTATTCATTTTTTGCTTTTAATACTCGAATAATTGCAAAAATAATAATTAAAAAAATACAGACAGAAATAAACTTTGAAAAAGCAACTTGCTGTAATTGTTTTCATTTGAGATTGAATAATTTCCTCCTTTTTACAGCACTTCAAATCTTTAAAGTCATAAATGTCGAGCACAGCTGTTTTGGCAGAGGACAGTTTTTTTTTTTCTTTTACATTCTGCTGAAAATCCATTTTTAGGGCTTGTCAAAAAACAATAAAGACTTTGGGTAATACCAGCCTGGAAACAAATGAAAAGCAAAACCGTCTGTGAGACAAGCGCAATGAAAACAAGGTCAATCAATACCGGCCTAACGAGTCACGGTTTTCTGGACTTCTTAATAAGCTTTACAGAATGAGTGTGTAATTGAATGGTAATCTTTTGGAAGATTACAGCCAGGGTTTGCAAAATGAAAACTTCAGATAGGTATTTAGCTGTGAGAATTAAGTCAATGCAGATCACATCCCAGCCATCTGTCTATAAGGTATTATCAAAATGTAGCTTAGCTTTGTGCATTTAGCCTGGCTGCTGTTATTAGAATTGCTTTTTCAGAACAACAAAAAAATGTAAAAAGTATAAACCTGACAGATATGAAGGTAGGGAAAATAGCAGTTCACTACAGGAAAAAAATATTTGTTTTAGTTTCAGAATAAAATTTAATGATGAAGTGGGTAGATGTGTTCTTCATGTGTTTAACCATTGATGTCTGACATCTGCAAACAGTATGGTGCACAGTTAGAATGTACTGGTAGCCATCTGTAGTCTTAGGTAGAATCTTCTCTAGAAGAACTCTGATTAATCAGTATGTCTCTTCTAGTCAATAAAGTTGAACGGGTCTGATCTAAATAGCAGATAGAAATGCCTACATTGTGTGCGAGTCTGTTATTTGTATGTGTGTCTTTAAACGGTTAATTAAATGACATGTTTTGTCCTAATTTGATATTTAAGCCAAGGTGGTATTTAGATTTGCAACTGGTTAGATAAGCTGCACAGACCCCAGTATCTGCTATGCTGTATGAGCTATTTCCAGGGCAGACAAATTGATCTAAATATTACCTAACGCAATCAAGTACTGGAAAGATTTTTACATTATATTTGACCCATCCTGTCTATGCGCAGATTTGGCTATAACTATAGGCATTACTTTCCATTAATCCATAATTGTGTTTTCATAAAAAAAAATAAAAAAATTAAAACGTGCATGTTTTCCTGAACTTTGTCATAGTTTCATAGTAGGTGCTTGCTCCAGAACACACTGGGGTCTATTTTAAAATATAACCATATATATAACCATGGGATTTGTTCAACTGTCTTCACTGAATACAATAACAATGCTGTCCAAAGGAGCTCCACGATGGAGCAGACTGTTAGGACTGCGTTCTCAAGAATCACTCAAATAAAAACCAATTACCTGGGGGGTTTGAGTAGTAAAAATTCATAAAAATGCACAGTATACAGACGATTGCCTTTCAGTATCATGAGAATAATAATATTAATATTAAAATAATTTTGAATTTCCAAGAGCTTTATAACCCCACAGGCAAATCCTAATGAAGCTTGCGGAAGAACAGGGTCGTAGAAATGAAGAGGCAGGAATCATATTAAGGTCAAAAAATATAAAGGTAGAGTTTAATACATGCTGGTGACTCCTTTGTCCAAACATAAAATATATTAAAAAGTATAAGGCACACACACACTGGTAAACATGCCCCCCCCCCCCCCCCCCCCCCCCCCCCCCCCCCCCCCCCCCCCCCCGCAATTTAATATTCCTCATCCTACCATAATTATTACACAAGTAAAACCAATTAAAAATCAAACTCATATCCCTTGTTCCTGTTAAATAAATGCTGGCACTGCACACTTGTTTTCTTCCAGTTGCCCCACTGTTCTGTACTGTACTGAACTGAGGGGGGGGTCAGTGCAGTTGGTATGCTGATTAGTGGCTTCCTTCAGATCCCCTCATACTCGTGATCACAGTAACCCACAAACAGGGGCTGAGCGCGGATTCCACGCCTGACAGACAAGAGAAAGTACAGTGTGAATACAGCGTTATAAAACCACATTCTCTGCAAGGATACAATTCAGTGTGACAAAGTGTTATAACAAACACTCTCTGCAAGGACACAATCCAGCGTGAATACAGCGTTATAACCAACACTTTGTACAAGACACAGTCCAGTGTGATACAGCGTTATAACAAACGCTCTCTACAAGGACACAATCCAGTGTGAATACAACATTATAACCAACACTCTCTACAAGGATACAATCCAGTGTGATACAGTGTTATAACCAACACTTTGTACAAGACTGTCACAAAGACGGCTGGAGTGGGTGACGTCAAATCAGAAACAGGAACCAGGAAATAAACAACAGAGAGGTGCACGTGAATTAATAAAAGTGCAATTCCCCGTGCTCACATATTATTTTACTTTCACGTGAAGTGCTGTGCAATCCTCGTGCCTAAACACCAATATACATTTTAAACACTTGTGCTTGTAACCCATATTTATATCCAGTGTATTTTATACATAAACACCAACATTAAACACACTACATACAACAGAAAACACTTCTAAACATAAAGGGGCGGGACACTCTGCCACAAAGTCACAATCCAGTGTGAATACAGCGTTATAACAAACACTCTGCAAGGGCACAATCCAGTGTGATACAGTGTTATAACCAACACTTTCTGTAAGGACGCAATCAAATTGTATTACAATTTGTGTAATATCTGGTATAGACTATTTGTAGCTATTAGTCACTAAAACAAATCTCGAAGCTTAAAAAACTATAAGTGTCTGAACAGGAGAATTGAAAGTCAGTGGGTGTCCCATGAAATGGTGATTTTAAAAAGGCAGAGAAAGAGGCCTGATTTTTTTTTTTTAATTATTATTAGGGTAGGGTAGAATTAATAATAACTGAAGGCTTTATTGTGTTGTTTCTTTTTAAATGCTGGGGTTGTCTTGGCTTTAAGAAGACCCGCAGTATAAACAACTACATTACCTGAGCAGCCTGCAGCGAAACTCTGCCAGCCTGTTGTACGCCGTGTCCACGTTAGAGGTCTGTGCTTCATCGCTCCACAGTCTCTCTCCAACAGCACCGGCTCTCGGCCTTGAAATGTAAAAAAAGAAATACTGAATACACTTTGCAGTGTTTAAGGTCCTTGTTGTGTTTAATGTGAGCTGAATGCATTTGTCTCACCACAGCCTGGGTGTCAGGTTGGTCGCATCAACGTATTCTCCCCACATGCACGCCTCTCCACCCATCACCAGCTTCTTCTGCTCAGCCGTACCTGTGGAGAAGGAAAATGGAAAACAGACAAGTGAAAAATCAAGCAACAGTATTTTTCTAGTAAAATACACATTGTATACTGTGGACAAAGGTTCTGTCAGGTGGGAATTTTAGAAGTCACGGCCATGAAATATTTACTGTGACAGTTGTTTCACCTATAACGGAACAACCATTTTCAGAAATGAACTTCTCTGTTGCCACAGGTTTGTTTTTCCTATCTGCCAAGACCCACTTTTACAATCCTTGTCCTATAGTTTTAACTGCAAAGGCAAAAATGGCATTGGAACAGTTTGGCCTTTGTTGTCTGATTTACCCACCTCTTGACGTACCTGAATAGATAATCGTGTTTTTGTACATATTGAACGTTTTTGTAGTAGAGAATAGTTTATAGCAATGTATTATTTATTGGTAAGGGTCAAATTTAAATTTATGTTTTACCAGGAGGGTGGGGGTAACAGAAAGAACAGTATTGAAATTATATCATTTCAACCTTTACAATTGCTAGAGTATGAGTGACTGAGTGACACAAACTAAAGATTTTAAAAGATATGCTGCTTCTCAGTGTGGACACTAGATGACACTGTTTCTCCATTTCATTCAGATATTGTTGTAATGTTTCTGTAATTCTAACCTGGTTTAGATACAGACACTGCCTGGGTCCTAATTCTACCCTGCACTGAGAATCCATTCTTGCTGAGACCTGAATGAGTCAAATCAAATAATCAAAGTACACATTTGTCCTAAATATTTTTTAAATATTCCAGAAAGAAGTGCGGTGGACTAGGTCTTCAAGATGGAGTTGTTTTTATTTATTATTAAACAACGGAAAAGAAAACCAGGTGATTGTTTTTCAAGGACGAGATTCTGTACAGTATATACTGTGTTGTCTTATCGCAGGGCTACATGTTTTGGAATTCCAGTGAAAGTGACTGGCAGATTCCCCTGGTCGTGTAATTGTGGATGAACGCTGTAATGCCCCAGGTGGCCCATGCAGAGCGGAATCTAGAACAGCACAAACCATTGAAGCCGAGCGGTTCTACTTTGTAGGCATTCTTCCAATCCTGCCCGTATCTAATGGCGTTTAGGTACCAGGGAGCCGACAGCAGGACCTTGAAGCCCCCTGCTGTGACGCTGCTCATCTCCTGGCTGTACTGTTTTTTACTCCCCTTCCACACATGGACTACCGTGTCTGCAGGGACCTGGGGGAAGGAAACATACAGCTAGCCCTGAAACAATACCCTCTGCAGGCAAACGATTTCAAGATCTAGCTCACGAACCTCAAGAACCTGAAGAATTAGCATGCCAAGTTTCTTCATTTTAATCAGCCGTTATAAAGATATAGTTTTAAAACTATTTTAAAGTAAAACATACAGTACACACAGATAGACAGACGCACCTATGTTGCCAGTTATGCGGAATACCTTCAATTAACAAATGCACATCAGGTAAATCTACAAAAGACTGAGGTCAAGTAGACAAACCAGTTAGCCCTTGTTTACATTTACACCAGGAAACTTCCACCAGCAGGGTGAGTTAGGAGTCGAGTTCTGCCAGACTGCAATCTTGCCTGGAGCTGACCGAGACCCAACTGAAGTGTATTGGATCTCGATCTGCTGCTGATGGAAATAAAGAATTACAAAGGGGGTCCCAGTGGCTGATGGAAATGAAAGGGGTGTACTAACGTACACAGATGAAGGAGATGTAGCTCTGCAAAGTCGCTAGTTTTAAAAATGCTAAGTTTTATTCCTTTTAGAAAAGAAATAAGCCACTCTTCTGCTTTATAATAAAAAAATTATGTATAGATAGATAGATAGATAGATAGATAGATAGATAGGTAGATAGATAGATAGATAGTATTATCTGTTGCTTGGAGAATAATGATGTGTGTTGTGGTGAAGAGTTAGAAACCACTGTACTGCAAAATCACTATGTGTAACACAGCAGGACAACACAAAACAGTGCTCCACCACAATATCACAAGGTATCAAAACCACTGCACACAGGGACTAACCCTTAAATCCCAGGGGATCTACAGTATAATAGTGGGTCCAGTCTTGTCCATAGCCAATGAGATTGAGATACCAGGGAGAGGCTAGGACTGCACGCTGCCCAGCCTTTGTCACCCTGTGCAGCTCACAGTGGTAGCAGCTGCCCTTCCACACCTCCACCACTGTGAAAGCACTGAGCTGAAACAGAACAGCAGCGGTCAGGAAGGCACTTCGCACACTGCAAACCAGTTTGTGGGATTTTTTTGCAGCAGTCCAAAATGAAAAGGATCAGCGTCACCGCTATCGAACTGTTGTGTTCCTCTCTCTTCCAGTAGACAACTGATTTGTCTACAATATAGAGGTCTAGAAGCATAGTTTTAAGCCTGTCAATGGCAGCCTTCTGAGTTGCTTTTCATTCAAATGGATCTAAGTGGTTGTTCACTGGCTTCTGTTAGGGGGTTTCAGTGTAAAGGCTATTGTGCCATACTGACCTTCACTGCATTGTCAAACACCTCCTGCCACACAATTGAGTTCTTGTTTAGCGCAGTTACGATCTTCACCAGGCTGAAACACAAACAGAAACAGTCAGATCCACCTTGAGGGAACACCATACAGGTATATTTATATCTGACTTACTTACTTACAGTAATGCTATTACAGTACTAGATGAAGGTAAAGATTCAAATTGTTGGTATGTTTCTGAAATTAAATTCCCTAGTGCAGATTTCTGATTTTTGTTGTCGTCTTCACATTTGATGAGGGTTTGTGTCTACCTGCATATAGGAAGGCGAAAAACAATGATACACATATTCCTTAAAACCTACTTCTCAATGTAAAAAGATTCTAGTTTTCTGTAGTTGGTCCCAAATCCCATTTTTTTCATAAATTGCTGGATATCTGGGTTGGATTTCCTGGAGAACAAAAAAAGAAAAAATAGTATTTTAAAAGGATCACTTATTTAAATGTTTGACTTTATTTGTTAATTGTTATATTATATGCAGCACTTCGGAATATCTGTGCTATAGATACCATGAGATCCAGGAAATGCTGGCTGCCTGTTCTTCTGTTTCCGTACCTTTTCCCTTGGCACCTCTACACTCCTACTGTATTCAACTGTTTTGTACAGATATGTGACCATTTGTTGAAATCTGAATTAAAGTCTGCTCTCCAGTATGGTTCATAGAATCATACCACTGTCCTTTGATCACAGCCTTGTCTTTTCCATCATGATTAAAACTGATTGGCAACAGAGAAGTGCATCTATTAATATCACACAGGCATTTCTAATTCTGTCCAGACACTGGATATTCAGTACAATATACAAAAGATTTAAAATAAAATGTCTATTTTACAACCAATATGTATTTTTTTTAATAGAGATCACCACTGTATAACATTCTACACCAGCTGATGTAAACAGAACAACATTACAGCTGGTCTAGGGCATAAACCAAACACAACTGTTGCTTAATTAGGACACAACGCTCATAGACCGGAATTTGCAGAGCATACTTCTACAAAAATAGCCTTACAACTGGAAAGAGAAGCATTGCTGCTAGACGCAACAGGCCAATGAAACAGTTCCAGACAGACAGTGAGTAAACAGGTCCTGTTACGGACCGGGTTAGACGTCATCAAAACATTGACATAGCATGTGGAGGTCCTGTGGTTGCATCACTGCTTGGAATACTTTGCGACTAAAGCAGAGCGTACTGTACCAGCAGGTGAAGCTGACTTCATCCCCTCCCAGATGCAGGTAGGAGTCTGGAAACACCGAGCTGATTTCATCGAACAGCTTGCTCATGAATTGGTAGCTGGTGTTTAGCATTGGGTTGACAGGCCCGAATGTCCCAGAGGGAACTGACCCTTTGTAGCACGTGGTCAGCAAACCTGGCTGTCCTGGGAACACAGAAGCACAACGAGACGTTCGCAAGCTGGGTACTCGGAGAAACAAGAAGATAAACGCGTTTCTGTCACAGTTAGAAAGCTACTGAGATGTTTTGTTTGTCTCTCATCCTTTAGTCAACTGGAGTGGGGGGTGCGATGTAATTAAACTGGGCATCTGGAAATGACTTTCATTCAACCCCTACCTGTAGGAGAGAACAGCGGTATGGCTTTATTTTAAAAAGCCAACATGCGTAAAGCAGGCCGAGCCAAAAAGAGAAAAAGAACTACTAACTTGAGAGAAAGTCACAATTAATGGGAATTAAAACATGATTTAACATACATTGAAAAAAATCCTGGAATGAACGGCCTAGACTAAGACATGGAGGCCTGGATTAAATATAACACGTTTTAACGTCATTCAAGCTCAAGTGAACCAAATTCAAAAGAAGAGCTGTGTAAATTACGTCCCCCATGGTGAGAATGTGGTCTCATTCCCCACCCCCATGTGGGGGGTGACCTAGATAAATAAGGCTAGTCTCATTTTAAGACGTTTTTCAAGGTATTTTATTTCACAATAAAACTATTAACTGACATAAGCCATTGACACAACAAACCTATTTCACCTCCTCAACAAAAGAATGGACAAGAATGGAGTCAGAATTCCTCTTTCACCAGCACCCCCTGTGAATGATCCCTGTAGGGCAGGCTGCAGGCATGTTTGTAGAAGTGTGGGTGAAACTTATCATGTGCTAAACCTGCTCTAGGGATAAACAGAGATTTCCCCCCCCCCCCCATAGTGCCTACAATGCAGCACATTTCAAACACAAATAAATAAATAAATAAATAAATAAATAAAACATTAATAGGTATAGAATCAGCCCACGTACCTTTTCCCCAGGACTCTGTGTGCCCCGGGGTATCAAATTCGGGAATAACTCTGATCCCCCACAGCCGGGCATGTTCTATGACCCGCTTGATGTCGGTCATGGTGTAGATGTGAGTCTGGGGGTGGAAGGCACCCTGAAAACAAGACAAAAGGTAACATATTCATGCCTAGGAAGATCAGTGCTCCTGACTAACAATAGAGAATGAGCACACCATAAATTACTTCCACCTGCCACGCCTGGTGTGGGTCAGTAAGAAAACCTCAAGGGGAGCACACTCCCTCAGGGCGAACTCTGAAGCTGCAGCATGAACACCACAACATACCTTGCTGCTGAGGTTGGGGAAGGTGGGGCTCTGGTAGGGAAAGGAGGGGTCATCCACGATGTGCCAATGAAACACATTAAACTTATTGTAGGCCATAGCATCCTGAGAAAGGAGGAAAGGGAATGGTTCAAAATTCAAACACATAAAAATGTTTTTTTGAATTCCTGACATTTAAGCCATCATATACAGTACAGTATGTATCTAACTTTAATAAATAAATAAATACACCTGGTGGTGTATCCATAAAGACAAGGCAAGTATTTTGCCATAAAAGTATGACAAACAGCTTTACTTTTTGTCAAACTTTAGTTAATCTCAGGACTTTGAGCTCCAATTCCGTAAATTGCTTTTTGTCACAGAGAAAGATATCTGACAAGCTGCACAAAATTAACAGTTTTTGGGTGACCTGAGCTTAACTACATTACCAGAGTCTCCAGGATGGAGCGCACAGGTAGGTAGTGTCTGGATGTGTCCAGTAGGAGTCCTCGGTGTGCAAACCGGGGGAAATCTACCACGTCTGTCTTGTTAATGTAATACTGGGGAGAAAATGACACAGATTCATTCCCTATTACTGTCAGTGCTCAATGAGAACATGCTACACAGTGCAAGCACACGTCAATACAGTACTGCTACGGCACCCCAGGATTCTAACATGCACATGAGTTTAAAGGCTACTATGTAGTGTGCTTTGCTTGTTACGAAACTAGGAGCTTTTTTTAAAGAACCAATCCTAAGAGAGATCTATATAGTCCATACTCAATAAAGTACAACAATAATAAAATAAAACCAAACAGTTAAATATATTCAAAGAAAAAAAACATAATTACACATTTTCATGATGCTAACAGCACACAAACCCAGAGAGGCTTGACAACAATGACACACATTTTTGTTGACCATTGTTGTTGTTAATGGTAGAGCATGTTTAGGGCCACAGTATTTAGGAAAAAATGTTTCTGAAAAACAGTATTTTACATATTGTAAAAGTGCAGACAGTACTTACAGTTACTTCTTGGTCCTGGTAAACAAGCTGGCTGAATGTCTCCAGGCCTTAAAACAAAAGTTAATTACATTTATTTACTATTTACATGCCATGTAGTGTACTGTGCAATACAAAAGAAGATACTGCTGATTTACAGGCCATCTGTACTGTGCAATACAGAAGATACTGCTGATTTACATGCCATCTGTACTGTGCAATACAGAAGATACTGCTGATTTACATGCCATCTGTACTGTGCAATACAGAAGATACTATTGATTTACATGCCATCTGTACTGTGCAATACAGAAGATACTGCTGATTTACATGCCATCTGTACTGTGCAGTACAGAAAATACTGCTGATTTACATGCCATCTGTGCTGTGCAATTGTGGTGGAAGTTTATACTTTAAACTCCTGTAAGACAGAGACTCAGTAGAACAAACAAGATTGAGTAAATAAGTTTAATAGTTAAAGTTTGCAAACCTGAGAACACTCTCAACACACGCAGGTGTTAGGAAACCGAGCAATGTACTGAGCTCCGCAGAGCCAGTAAGCATAATACATACCTTGTAACCTACAGTTATTGCGAGCCAATCACATAAGCTTAACTCAATATTAGCGGATAGCAACAACTTGGAAGATTAAGATGAGACCAATCATAACAACTTATTTAAATTGCAAGCCCCCTAAAATAAAAGTAAGTCGGTGACATTTCTGTGAAATGCCACGGAAACAGCTTGCGGTTGCTAAAGAAATTGAAGTGCCTCTTTCTAGCTCAATGTCAGTACCCTTTCATTCCTTATAAGAGCCACCTATCTTTCAGATAGAAAGAGGAAGTATGTTCACAAACAACTACCGATAATAACACATTATTATTATATTATACCTAAATCTTATGAACCTGAGCATGGAAACCCTAAACAGTCATAGCAGTAGCAACATTAAAGTGGCCTATTAAATTATACAATAACAACACATCATATAACTAATATCATAACTACTTATAATTAACTTATTATCGCTTTAGCCAGCATGCCTTGTTCCTCCTGGCACCATGACAATCTCTGTCTTGTCACGTAGACTTTCTTGCATCACTTTAAAGCATAGCTATATATGGACATCTCCAGTCCACCTTAGACCCTCTTCACTTAGCAATAACAAGATGTGTAATGAAGGCTGAAAGAGGAAGAGAAGCGTCCAGACTATATAAGTGTATTTCTTAATTTTAAACATTATAGAAAATAAGCTTCAAACTTCTTATTACATTGGTATAATCCCTTAAGTCACACAGGCTAAACAAACACATGAACAAACAGCTCAGAGGTTTATACATAAATTGCATGGGCTGTAATTTTCCCACCACAGCAATACAGAAGATACTGCTGATTTACATGCCATCTGTACTGTGCAATACAGAAGATACTGCTGATTTTTTGTAGAGTTCCCCCTTTATTAAAGGGGAAGCAGGGTGGCTAATTAGGTTTCACCTTCAGATCTGATGCGTCAGGGGAAAGGCTGAAGTGTACCCTGACAGACAGGTTTAGAAATGGACTAAGGGCTTTTACCTCTGAGCGCTCCCCATACCGACACTGCAGATAGGCTTCCCAATCCATCAGCAATACTGAGCTTATCTGAAACACAGAAACAGCAGGTCAGTGCAAACTACAGAGTACATTCAAACAAGCACTCACACTGTTACAGCAGCAGGTACTGTTTTTGGAGGAGATATTACTGTCAGCTTAGATTCGAGTGTAGATTCCAAGGCCTGGCTATTGGTTTAGCTTATGAAAAGAAATTGCCATTGCTCAGAGAAATAACGGGGTCTCTCAATTGATCTAAATGGGGGCTAATCTAAATAATGCTGTTGTTTCAAGCAATAAAAGGAGGGGTTTTGTGAAACCACCAAATCTATAAAAGTGTTTTAAGTGTATTTTTTTTCTTTGAAAGTAGGTAAAAGGCCAGTTTTTATTTAAAGAGTGTGTATATTTAGATGTGACACTTGCAGGGTAGTGAGAGACTGCTGTGGTGGTCGTGCAGTAGGAGTGAGTGCACACTTTATTCCTTAAATGATGAACAGTTTCCCGTTTTGGGTGGGTAAATACTTACAGTCCTCTTTAGAATTGAGATCTGGAAATCCATCACAACCACCTTTCTGCACATTCACCACCAGAGCTCTGAGGGGTGCACTACCACAGGAGGACCCACCTGGAGACACGCAACCCGACTTCTCGTTCCCTGCAAAAGAACATTGCAACAGGCTAGTCACGTGGAACTCTAAAAGTAGGTGCGGGGCAATGCAAGCAAACAAACAAAGGTCTGCTTTATGAAAAGCACTGCTGACGCTAATGTAAAAAACTATTGTTACACGACTGTGTGACACCAAAGCATTAACATTTGAAAAGGGATATCGGTATTTAGAGAAACGACTTTGACAGCAGTTTTTACATCCTCATCATCTTACTTTTGTTACAGTTAGATATATATTGCTATACCAAGCCAAATTAATTTTTGTGAGCACTGTGACAAAGGTCTTTACTATGCAGCATACAGCAGTGTAATACTGGGAAAGCGCCTTTTTGACGCAGCAATATGTTTAAAACTATCTGATTACAAGGATTCCAGAATAGTTTACACCAAAGTTAAGACCAGAGGGACGGGTTAAAATTAAAATAGTCCTTGTCAAACACAAACATTCAGTTCTCTAGCTTAAGGTCATACATTGATTTTATGATGTGAAAGCAATTACATAGTAGTTTCGGTTCCCTAGCAAAACGCAAAGAACAAAGTTTGGATTAATTTTTGTTTTTTGTTTTTTCTAAGTCTTTTATAGAACAGAACAGGAAACTGAAACTAAATGTATAAACCCTTGAATTCTGCATTGATTAAGGTGCATGTACTGTCTGTATCCCAAAAATATTGTCTAGATTTTTAATAAACATAAACGTATTGGTAAGTCAGAATGCAATTAATTTACTTTAACAAATTGTTTTTAACCCGCGGTACCTGTTAGGGGTTTTCCACCGCTGTATCCGGAGAAGGCGATCCTGAAGTAACGTTTGAAAGCCGTATCGAGGATCGTGCATCCCGGTTGGACTGCAGAACCCTTGTCATATAGAAAGTTGAATTCTCGAGGACTGAGCGAATATCTCTCTGCAGAAGAGGTTAGATTTTGTGGCAGTGGCCACACTCCCTGAGCCGGGGGAACAACGATCGCCAGCAAAAACAGAGCGGCACAGGACAGCTGAAGAACGTCACCGAGGAAAGACTGGCTTACTTCGGGGGCATTCCAAGAAGGATCCCTGTTTTTGAACATCGCCATACAGCAGGACGGGGACTCGGTAGCGGGGATGACTTGTGCTGAAAGTGGGTCTTGTTAGACTGAATGCACATCGTTTGGTTTGCAGGAGAAAGTAACAATTTCAGCTTCCTGGTCATATGACCCTAAACACACAAACAAGTTAAATGCTCAACCCCCAAATTAAAATAGGGATCACGTGACTGCACATATGAACTTGCTGAACACATTGCAAGAGATTGACATGTAGTTCCCATACTGTGAAGGTTTGATCTTCATGCGAGTGCCTTGTACTTTCTGTGTGTATGGCGATCTCAGGCTGTTCGGCAAAGGGAGTAAATTGCTGAAATGTAACAACTTTGCCTTGCTGTAGTTGTCAGGAATTTTTAAACAAAATACGAACAAAGTAAATATTAGCAATAAAGGGAAAAAAACAAAACAGACTGCACCTCTTGGTATGCATTTTTTACACCAGAAATAGAATTGTTGATATCACAATCCTGTGTTTGATATCAACAATTATATTTTCGATATAAAAATAACATTGAGAATTGTTGATATCAACAATTCTATTTTTGATGTCTGCAATTCTATTTTTGACATCAGTAATAGAATTGCTGATACCAGAAAATGAGGATGCAGACATTTGTAATAACGTGAACAAGTTCTCCTTTGCCACACTCAATATTGCCACTTCTATTTTAAATTATTTTTTGCTGGCCGCCACATTCAACATGGCACAGTTGCTCAACCACTTCCTCCCTTTCAACAACTGAACGCCTCGGCAAAGACCGTTCGCTAATTTGTGTGACGTTTAGGCAGCGTAAGCGTGTGACGCGGCGTCCCTTTGTTGGTTCAGCAGCGGTGGCGCTTGTGTTGTTATTTTCTCTGCGGCTGAAAATTTTCAAGGCTGTGTGGAAATCTTTTTTTTTTTTTTTTTTTTGTAAATATATTTTTCATTTGAATCTTTTACCTGAATCCGACTAGTATAGTAATGGACTCAGACGAAGGATACAATTATGAATTCGACGACGAAGAGGAGTGTAGCGAAGACAGCGCTGAAGAGGAGCTCGAAGACGACACTCTGGAGCTCGGAGAGGTGGAGTTGGTCGATCCTGCCGAGGCCGGCGGCGAGCGGGATGTATGCGGGGAGACCGGGAGCAGTGGCCTGGGGCCCGGCCAAGACGAGGAGGATTACCGCTTTGAGGTGCTCACCGCGGATCAGATCCTCCAACACATGGTGGAGTGTATCAGGGAGGTCAACGAGGTCATCCAGGTGAGATGTCTGAAGATAACTGGGCTGCAGGAAAGCCCGGGGATGTGCAGGGGGGATGTAGGCCAGAGACAATTGTGGCGATAAGCGCGTTTGGGCTTTGGTTAAGGAAGACAGTGGAAATAAACGAATTTGAGACAATTGGATGGAATAAGTAACTATAAATATTACACGTTCCTTTGAAAATAATATTCTAGGAATATTCCACTGTCTGTCGGTTGAATGACAGCCAGAGGGCGGTGTTCGGTTCGTGTTTTTGCTGGGATGTCACTGGGGATCTTGTAGTTTTTCGGGAGCAAAGAGCCATGTTTACCCTGCTCATATCAAGTGAAGGAAAGCCTATTTGTACAAATGAAGACAGTGGTGACACTTACGGTATCTTAGACCTATTAGTGTTTTTTTAGGCCCAACAACATGGCGGAACTGGTGTCTCAGTGACTAACACATTGAACAATAGAAATAGTTTATTTTAACTGTTACCCTTTGTGTCAGTTTACTCCTCAGGAATTATTGAAACCAGTTGGAGGTATCCGACACGTATTGGTGTCTAGGCCCAAACTCTGTCCACACACACAATGTACATTACACTTTGATACACTCATGTTTTCTCAAAAAAGCAAAGTACAACTGTAAAATGATTGTATTGAATATGGTACACTTGTAAACTTTTAGGATTAAGAACGTTTTTTGATAATTACATTTTTTTATCGGATTTATATAACCTTTTAATTCTTTAATTGGGTAGACAGGTATTTGAAATACACATTTAGGGCAAATTTTACCGGTTCGCTGCTTCGCTTCCGGAATTTTCACCATTTTGTGTTAGTTTTTTTTATTTGTTCGTAATAGCCTTACATTCTAAACATTAATGTAGAGTCATGATATTTTCTTGAAATTACAGCGTATAAGTGATCAAAACATTGGGAGTTTTTTTAAACGATTGCAAAAGTATAATTGACAAGTTTTAGTTGTTAATATGTGGTTGTTGTACAGTGACCAAATTGAACGAAAAAGCCCACACAACACGGCTTTATTTAATGAGTATCACCACAATAGTGTAATAGTTGAAAATACAGCACAGTCATGAATATATCATGAATATAATCTCAAAAGCAGTGGAAGATGGGCCTTGCTAGCAACATTGTTATTTATTCATATAAATATATACTTGCCAATATGAGAATAATAACGAGATGATGTGTAGACAGGCAAGTCGAACACAATCAGGTGTGTTGATTACATTTTCAGTGTCTTAGGGGTTTGTGGAAGGGTTATTCTCAGACTTCTGCATAATTTATGGTAGTAATATAAGCAGGGCTCCAGAACAGTGCATTTTATTACTTCCTGTGACATTTTCCTCTCCATCCATGCAAAACTTGAATCAAATTTGCCTTTGAAAATAAACAAATGTGTTATACTGAACGAGTGACAATATTACTAAAACAGTTTGCTCAGAATGCTCTTATGTAAAAAATAATTAGGGAAGATATTATTAATCTACTTCCACATTGTACCAGCACACAAAACTCAGTCATTGCATAGGTTAAACAGAATATGGTAGGAAGCATACTGTATTAAAAACAAATGTTAAATTCAAAAGGCTTGAGGTAAGAAATAAGGAGAAGGTGAACTGTATGAGTTACCATCTGTTTCAGCATATTCAGTGTGTTCTGTTCATATACACAAAACAGGAGTGGACATGGAATGGAACCCCCACTGGGGATGTATATTCCTGGAGGCAGAGATCCAGTGAAAATGTGCTATGCATGTCACTAGATTTTACATAGATCAAGAGAACTGCTTATACAGTTATGATGAAACTAGGTAAAGACATTCTTTGGAACATATTATTGAGTTTCAGAATATGGGGATATATGGAAAACAAGTTTGTATATATCACATTATTTTATGTTATTCATTTATTTAGGGGATGCCTTTCTCCAAGGCGACTTAAAGGTGTGACAGGGCAATCCAAGGTTTAAATACAGTATAGTTTACAGTAAGTGCAAATATACTAGAATACAATAAGAGATAAGAAGTAACAACAATGTGTGTATACAATGACTTCATGGTAGTGCATAATGCTGAGCATCCAGTAACATGGTGCTTCGGTCAGGCAAGTCCAATGCATAGTAGGAGGAGTAGGTCAAGAGAACTATAAGTGCAGTCTTAACAGGTTGGTCTTGAGGATGCTGAGGAAGGAAGTGCAAAAAGTGTAAGCGATATAACTTTGATTAGAGAAACATCTCAGTGAATCTTAAAATACCATCTCAGACATTTGGAATCACTCGTGATGGCTACCCCTGTATAAATAACTAAACACTGCACCCCTGGCACAAGAACAGAGATTCCACAATGGGAAGGATTGTGCATTTTATACTGGTTACCACATATACATATCTGTGCCCTTCATCCCTTTCATGGCATGCTGGGAGACTGCTGCTCAATAAGCACTCCTTGTTCCCGGTGGGGGATGTAAAGGGTACAGGCTTCACAGTAATTGGATAAAGCTTAGAGACGGATTTACATTACTGTGCTGGTGAAGCGCTGTGAGTGTGTAGGCCAGTAAGAAATGCAAGCCAAAATTTCACCCAGAATTTGAAATTCAGGTGTTGGTAAGAAAATGAGGCCACAGTCCTGCGCCCCAGTAAAATACATGTAATTTTGAACATGGCTCTATTTGCTTTGTTTTTTTTCTCAATAACTTTACCCCCTGACCCTGGTGTGTTTGTGTCTGCAGTGAAATCTGGATAAACCGTTCAGCAAATGGACTGGACATGTGTGCCTGCATGTTAAAGGCACCAGTGACATTCACTTGAATTTGGGTAAAAAATAAAATTCTCTCTCTGGCCTGGTAGGAGCAGTTGATCACTTGCAGTGGACTTGTTACAATTTCACGCTAGAGGCAGATTGGCAATCGGGTTCACCTAACTCCCGAATATACGAGTTATGTTGCCAGAGGTAGCTTCGATAAAAAAAACATTGTCATAATTGCACATGCTACATTACTTTATTCCTGTATAAACATCCAGGTCAGTCCTGTTTGATTTCTGGTGTTTATACTGTATTATGGACAGAGACAAATGTATCCTCTGTGTAAGGAAATTAAGAGAAACAATTGCGCATTAACTAGTCAAGAAGTGGATAACATAATTCTGGTGACTCTTAACACATGTGTTGCTGTACGTAAAGAAAAAAGCATGACTAGACTGCCAGTATGACAACAGCTTCTAGGGGGTTCTGATTTCATCAATTTCTGCTTTGAGGGGGGTGACGCAAGTTCCTTGTGATCAGACAGGTTGTGGCTTAGCTTAGAAGGATTTCTTTAAAATCAGTGCAAATCTTATACGTAATTTGAATATGCAAGATAGATGTAGATTATGCAGGTTTAATTGAACTGTGTGCACAACATTACATATTAGCCACCTTTCTCCAGCCTGCTGGAGAGGCCAGGCTGGAACAGTGGAGTCCCCCTCACAGCTGCAGGCTGAGCCTGTATTGGGCTTTGTGCCTGCTGGAGTTTCAATACCCTACATCTTCAATTCCTGATAGCTTCTACCACACTGATATCAAATGCAATACAGGGTTGACACAGTGCAACACATTGTGCCATTCTGTCAAAACCTTGTACAGTAGCAGCACCTTTTCAATTAGTCAGATTTCCCCTAAATTCTAGCTTTAGTGAGATAAAACCCATTTTAAGATTATTTTACTTCTAGTAAACATAATGTCCTATATTGTTTCATGTTGTTTCTGTTTTTACTTTCTCATTTGAAACTAGTTTCTCTCATTGTACTAGAAGTTCAACTCGTATGTAAGTAATTGGACCCCATGAAAGCTACACAATTATATGCCATCTGTAGGAAATGATGTGGGGTCTTATTTCAATAAAATTAGATACATATTTACAATGTAACTGGAGACAAATTGTCATACTGCTGTGATTGCTGTCAATCGCCGACCACGTGGGCGAGACAGCAGTGACACCATTGATACCAGAACAAGGTACTGTAGTGACAAGTGTCATTGTGTCTTTATCCGTGAAGAGAAAGGTGGAACAAGAGTGCTGTGTGTTTCAAGAGAAATTTGGAATTTCGTCTTTCTTTGAGGGCATGAATGGAAAGCCAGTGTCGCTTACAAATGCACATGTCTGTTGTGAAATAAAGCAACATTAAAAATCACTATGAAGCAATATGATAAATATACAGGAACAGTACGTGAAGATAAATACTCTGAAATAGCACAGTCATTGAAAAAGCAGCAATTGATGTTTACTAATGCTTGTAGTATAAGTGATGCTGCTGTTAAGGCAAGCCATGTGTTTGCTCACAAAATAGCTGTTAATTCCAAACCATTTTCTGATGGAGAGTTTTTGAAGAAATGCTGCTAAAAGCTGCTGATATAGTGTGTCCTGAGAAGCAGCATTATTTGTCTGTCATGAATATCAATAAATCAAAATGTTATTCTCAACTTAACTCGATACTTAAGATATCCTCATCCTAGTCATTTGATCCAGATGTTGATGCTCTGGTTGAAGCAAAGGTTCCAGGTATGAGGAGCAGCAGTAGCAGTCACTATTGTTTGTCTTTATCTTTTTGGTGAGTGCTAAATAAAATTAAAAAAATGGATCAGTATCTATTTATAGACACACCCCCCCACCCTCAGCAGCAGTGAGGGAAAGCGAGCAGCGGCTCCAGCAGAGGAATCTTGCCTCCGGCCTCCGCGACAGTATATATAAAATCTCACGCAGATAAAATCATTTCTGAGGGACACGGACAGTTTTCTGTCTTTGAATACATGGAAAAAACTTTAGTACTTTTATATTTGTCCTAGCACTTTTTTTTAATTATTATTTATTTTTTAACTAGTGAATAAAAAAATGATATTCCATGGGCCATATGTTTGACACCCCTGTTCTAGGCTGTATTATTTTATGGGGTGGGACACGGTAGTAAAGTATTTATACTTCGTACAGTAGGTAAGATAAACTAGGTTGTTCGATTAGAATTATTTCCTTTTGAGGTTTTTGTGTCACTTAAATTAACCATAATTTCTTAGATTTACAAAACCTTTCAAAGCTGTTTACTGTAGCCTGTAGTCTTAATCAATTATGAAGAAAACAATCCACGTTAATGTAACAACATGATAAATGAATTGAAAGGACACAAATTTCCAGCATATTTAAAGAGGAATACAGGGACAGGCCTATCTGTACCCATACAGTATTTGTGGGTTCCTGGGTACCACAAAAACGCTACTGAAAAGACACAAAGGGCATCTTTGTTAGGGTTAGATCAAAGGATTGAATAGACATGGTTTTTGTCTCTATTTAATAGCACAAAACTCCTCACAGATGTATTATCCCTTGCAGGGATGCATATCCCCAATCGTGATGGAACTTGGTACTGCCTGTCTTTAGCACAGGTTACCCATGCAGTTGTATGTCAAACAATGTTTACATTCTGTGAATATAGGTGACAGTGTGGGCTCCATGATGCTGATAGCTGTAATTCTATATTTAGAACTGTGGCGGCATGATTGTTACACTTGTTTGTTGTATGGTACACATTTAGCTCCTCATGAATGCTTTTGCTTACATTGTTGATATTGTGTGAGAAAGAGGCTGATGTAAGCAACACACACAGCATTTACTAAAAATATTAATACTACTACTAATAATAATATGAACGTACGCTTGTCAAGTGACCCCAGAGGTTGGTTATAACTCCATGATACGAGTCGCTTGCACAACTTATTTTTTGTTTTTCTGGGCATTTAACAAGAAAATCCCAAACAGCGGAGGGGTTTCGAGACATTTCTTTCAATACAGCTTACACTATAAAACGCTTTGCTGTCGAGATGGAATGAAGAAATTAAAGGTTTGCTTCTAGATAACACGAGCTGGAGGGGGGAGAGATGGACAGTGCTCAATTTTCAAATTAAAATTATTAGTGTTATCATATATTTTGTATGTTTCAAACATATTCTACCATAGCACTTCTCTTACACTGTCTTGTACACTAGATATTCAGTACATATTTTACTGAAGCACTACAACCGTACCGACCCAGTGCTTGAGATACGGTACCCTGCCCCATCCACACCCTCAAGCTGGTGAATAATACAAGACTACAGCACGGTAATGCAAAACTTTAAATGTTATAGTTTGAAAGGCTTTAATACCATACCATACTATAAATGGGGAAGTGCTACATTTAACTGTATCAAAAACAGATATAAATGTCCAGGAAAGCCTGTGTTACGTAGTGCTATTTTTTAAAATTTTTAAACAAAAATGCATTCGTATAGCTTGCTCAGTCATTCAGACTTGTTGGCTTGAGAAAAACCTTTGCTTTGTTTAAAACTTAAATGTCCCTAGTGAAGTTGCATCTGTCTGATTACATTGTTGGTGCAAACATTTTTCCGTCATGACTAGCATGCCGCTTATGGAGTGCTTTATCAAAACCATCAGCTTTGCACATGTCTATTTTTACTGCTCTGCTGTCTTTAGTCTCATTTGCAAAATGTTGGATTTTTTTCTTGGATTTTTTTGAATGTCACTGGTGATTTCCCAGTACTGTTTTCCCATTGCTGGGGATGATACCGCGGTCAAGTTACAACAAATAATTTCAATGTTTTCTTTTAATTGAAAGTGTAACACATTTGCGTTTCAAAGTTCTTACCATTTCAGTAGGTTAACCTTTCACTTTTTAAAACTGGCATTTGGTTGCAGTATAGGCATATACATAGACATAGGCAGTATAGGCTGAGTGATTGCATAGTTCCAGCTAAAAGTGGGGTGTTCGTTTTGACTGGTCAGTTCCTAAGTTTGGTGTTTGTAACTCTTGAGGTTCTATTGTATGTGTGACTTTGAATCAACCTGCTATTTGGAACGAGGCTGATGACTCATGTTTCCTTCGGGTTGTTTCTTGTGTATTGTGGATTTTCGTACCCATGAATGGTCCTGAATTGGCATTATTGTATACAGAAAAAAGTAAGATGGCACACCAGCAGTGTCTATAAGACTTGTTTCCGCTTATTTCCCTTTGAGCATGTCTTGAGATGTTTTTGAATATATTTTGCATGCCTTTGTGGTATTCATATATTTTTTTTATCATCATCATTTTTATACTGTATAATTGACTGCATTATATTCTTAATAAAAAGACTTTGTTTTATATTTTACTGCATGTCTGATATGTCTTTTGAGTTATGGAACACCGACATAAACACTGCGCCTTTATAAGTAACTAAACATTAGACCAGCTTATTATCATTAACTGCTTTTTTATTTTTGTATTCTCAGAACCCAGCAACAATTACAAGAATACTACTTAGCCACTTCAACTGGGATAAGGAGAAGCTGATGGAGAGGCAAGTACTGTACCCACAGGAATATTGATTGAGGTGCACTTTTAGGTCATGAAAGCCCAGAGATTGTTAGCCTGTAGGGTGCTTGACTGTATTAGCATCTCGGCACCTGAAATTGGTCATCCAGCTACAGATTCAGAGGGGCTGGGTGGGAGAAATTGCATTTTAATATATAACTGACATCTGGATTAAATAAAATATTTTCCAATTTTTCCAATGTTTTTTCTTTATATATTCTACTTATAACTCCAAGGTTTCCATCTTTGTTTTGATTTGGTACAAGGTTTCATTGAATTAACTCTGTCAGTGCTATATTACTGGCTGTATTCAGGGTCATTCAGGGGAGGTATGTAATGATACATTAACTACATGTGATGGAGAGAAGAGTTCCAGTGTAGGTGTTGCATGAAACCATTAAGAGCTGTGCAACTCATGTGTCAGGAATTTGCAAAAATTGCCACTGTATGACATTATTTTCCTCCATGTGTTGTATGACGTAGACAAATAAAATGTTAAATCCTGTTTAAGGGTTTTACGCAAAATAAAAACAATTCGTTTATAAAATAACCCCAAAATGAATCTCCAATTTTAAGAGGATATTCAAACCTAACAAATCCACGTTCCTCCCAAAATGTATATAAAATAGCACTCCAAAAGAAGACCGGTCCTGATTTCTCATAATTGCACACAAACAGAATGCTGGTTTCAGTCTCATGTTTTAGATGTCTTCTGTCCATTTCTACTACAGATACTTTGATGGGAACTTGGAGAAGCTGTTTTCAGAATGTCATGTTGTAAACCCTAGTAAGAAATCCCGGACACGCCAGATGAACACAAGGTCCTCGGCACAGGACCTGCCGTGCCAAATCTGCTACCTGAACTACCCCAATGCGGTCAGTACCTGCCACCAGAACTCCGATTACCAGAGTCTTTAACCTCTTAATCTCAGGGGGGATGTTCACCATGTTGAGATGACAAGCAAAATAAACATTTATGTATTTATTTTGAAAGTGAACTGGGATATAACTCCCTGAGATTAAATATGTTTTAACAGTGAGGTCCACTGTATAAAGGTAAACTGTCTTTTGTATGTAATGATTTTCTTCTTCCTTCCCTGCTGCTTTATTTTTGTAATGTGATCCTAAGATGTTAAATAGAAAAATATTACTGCCAACATGGTTAATTCATATGTAATTTTAGTTTTTTCAAAAAAGCAAATAGTTTTCTGTTGCAAAGTAGTAAATACAGTTTTCGAATGAAACAAATTACAAGTGGCTGATAACTTTTATATGTAAAATAATGTATGGCATTGCCCTCTTCATTGGGCTGCAGAAAAGGTCAAAAGGTGTACTTTTTGCTTAAGTATATAAACAGCAAAGTGTGAGCATAATGTTTTTCTGGATTTGCTGGAGATTGCAAGATGCATTTCTGCTGCATGGCATGCATTGGTTTCAACCGTATGTGTTTTCTTTTTGTTTTTTTCTTAATTTTACACCTTGCCAAATCTAGTAAAAAAAAAAAAAAAAAAAGTATCTATCCTTAAGCAGCTTTCTAGCAACTTGTACACTGCACTGGGGGGTTTGAAATATCAGGCATGTGAACAGGTTCAATGTGTTCATCCCACATTTTTGGATTTAACGATCAAATCCAAATTTAAATCTAGAAAGGCAAGCAATTAAAACATCATAGCACAATATTAATTGCTGTGTTGTGTGACAGACCAGGGACTGAAAAGAAATGAGAAGATACCTAATTGCTGTCTGGGGGACCTTGATTCTTATTGAAACATCACAAACAGAGCAGCCAGTGGGTACTTGATGTTTGGTTGCTGAATTGCCACTGTGATGCAGAATGAATACTAAAATATCCCTTTTTTCCTCGCAAAAATATTTCTGTATTTGTGTCTTTTTAAACAGTGAACCAGTTTATTGTGGAATGCAACATTTTGCATAAATAAATAATAACTTAACATTGTTAATTCTGGGCAGCATTGTTCACTGGTGATGTATAATGGAGATGAGCATTGCTGATTAGATGCAATTGCACATCAATTATGAAGCGAAACATTATGACATTGTTAGACTGCCATGGGACATACAGGCAAACAGCCCTCAACTTAAGCCTGTGAAAACAAAAGAAATCGAACTCAAGAGCCCACCTGCACTATATACATTTTGAATGTGGAAATCCTGGGAACAATGTAGTGAGCACGCCATGCAAAACAGATGTAATGTCCAGTTTACATTAGTAAATATTTGCTAACATTTATAACTAGCAGTACATATAAAATACTGAGCAGTTACATTGCTCATGACTTGTCATTCTCGGTTGTTGAAAATACTGAGTTCAGAGAACAAATACTTTTTTTTTTTTTTTTTTAGACCCCAGTTATATAATGCCTTCCAGGGCACATTTCAGTAAAACTGTAACTAAATATTGTATTGGTGTCCAGACACTACAAAACAGTATTTTATACAATATTAGCCAATCGGATCATAGATAGCAATTCAGTAATTACGCAGTACAAACGAAATCATGTCAATATGCCGTTACCATGATGCAGTTCAAACAAAGTACATCTCTGTTTCGTTACTAAAGTTGCATGCATAGCTGCCATGGAACTGCCTCCCTCGACCTGAGTGGGTGACCTTTACCTGTCGCCCCTCAGCTCTTATCTGTCTTTCAAACCGCACAGATAAAAGGAACTGTAGACTTGAATGCTGAAATATGTTGCATCAATCAGATAGTCAAGCAGCATTACCTGGAATGACTACACTTGGTCAGTGCCAACACAAACCAGATGTAGAACAACAATCCCCCACCCCCCAAACATAACAAAATATCTCTGTCCTACCCCTCAATTCAGTTATTTTGTGGGTTGTTTTTTTTCACCCCCAGCAGAAAAATAACGCTGGATCTTGTATCAGTCAGCTTGGTTAAGTCTGTCCAGGTTTTTAAATTATACATGGTGTCTTTTAACTTGGAAAGTATATGGTCTGGTGTTTGAGGCGTTTGCTGAGATAATTTAATGTAAGCAGAGCTGGTGGTAGATGAAACAATAGGTCTCTCTGGATTAAAAGAGCAATGTGCTTTAGCAAACAAATTCAATCTGAAACTGTGGTTTAGAGACACTTCAATGCCAGCAGTATTCCAGTTTCTTCCACTTGAGGGTCAGTTTGCCAAGTCTTGAAAGCTCCACCGCTCTCAGCAGTTGTTAGCTGTCACTTTCTATATCACAAATCGGGAAATGTGAGATTCATCAGTGTAAAACTAACTGATCCTTATTACCTTAAATGTTTTATATGTAAACCTGACAGACATGGCAAAATAATATAAGTTAGGAAAGTGACAGATAACACTATGTAACACAGTTTTTGTTCCTGGGTAGTAAGTGTTATTTCCTAATTGTTTATGTCTCAAAAGTATAGAAAATGGCTATTATTCCCCACAAACTTTGCTTTTGTGACCAGGACAGTGATATTTTTCAAAATATCACTATTTCCAATGGGAAAATGGGCAAATGTGTGTCTTTTCGTTCACATAAAATCAGAAAAAAACAACATATGAATCCAAATTAACATGTATTTATACTAAAGTAATACAAAGATGACTACAAAAGATTTAGAAGTGAGTAGTTTTTCGAGATTTACAATTATACTGTATTTAAGTTTGTTGGGAATAATAGCCATTTTCTTTACTTTTGAGGCATAAGCAATTAGGAAATAACACTTACTACCCAGGAACAAAAATTCAGTGTAATTTGATGGTTGTTCTGACATTTTTGTACTGGTGTCTGTTCTTTACCATTATGGTGTACTTTATGTGTGTTTTGAATTTCATAAATCTTATTGTCTTGCACATTTATTTGCAATATAGGTCTCAGATTTAGAGTTTTGAAACGCATGTTACTACAAACATCTATTTTCATTTAAACACGTGACATCACAGTGGTACTGACATTAGGTTAAATACTGTTCCAGTTTGCTTGCCTTGCAGTCTAGGAAGTCATTTCCTAGATCGTTTCACCCAAGCAGTGTTCAGGGACAAAGCATATAACTGGATGTGCAGCATGTCAGTCATTGGGGAAAGCAACTGGTTGAATACTGACAGGAAAGAAGACCCTGAAGGGGTGAACTGTCTCAGGAAGTGCAAGGTAGTCTGAAAGCATTTCTTGCAAATAGAGTTCTTGAACCTAGTGTAGTACCATTTATCATGCTTTAAAATGAAAATCCGTGTTTCCTAATGCAGGTGCTTCTTTTAAAACTGCACATTGAGACCGACAGTCGTTAGTTAAGGGATGTGAATTGTGGGGGGAGGATGGTATGGAACTATTTGGATCTTTGTCTGAATGACTGAACATATCCACAGTCTTAATAAAGACTCACGTATTGGTGCTACTTGTCATTTTGTGTGTTTTATTTGTGGTGCACTCATTTAGTAACCGTTTTCCTCTTATTTTTCTGTTGTAGTATTTCACTGGCCTGGAGTGTGGACACAAATTCTGCATGCAGTGTTGGAGTGAATACCTAACTACCAAAATCATTGAGGAGGGAATGGGACAGGTACTTGTCTAGTTAGTCTTAAACTCTGAATGTACCAATTGAGTCTTTGCAGATGCTAATTTGATATCTTTCTTTTCTCTTAAGACTATTTCCTGCCCAGCTCACAGCTGTGATATCCTAGTAGATGACAATACAGTTATGTAAGTACCCAATGAAGCTGTAGAGCTTAAAAAAATAGTAGTCATGAGTGAGGATGTATTCTTTTCATGGCGAGTATGGATTTCTGTAGAGAAAAATGATGCATTTTGAATGTGGCAATGCTGTTTTGTTCTTCTTTTAATATATATTACATTTAATCGTGAAATACCTATTTTTAGACCATGATGTGCCATGAAAAAAATACAGCCCTAGCCGTGAACCATCAGCCACTAATTATTCTGTGATCTGTGTGGGCAATGCCACTCTGAAAAAATAAATGTAATAACGGGAAAATAAAATGAAAAATCTTCATGTCATTTGAAGCTGAAGCAGGTTTAACTTCTTAGGTTTTTACTTAGCAGAAACACATTTGTTCGTGTGTAAATTTGGTCTTGATGAAGTATTCACATTAGCTATCTCCTATACTTCCCTGGGATACCGCAGGTAGGTTTCTGCCACACTACAATGCCACTTTAAAGCAAACCTCTTGTAAAGCCCTTGTTTGAGGCCACTAACATTAATCTGTGTCCATTCTGCACTTGACACTGATACCATCAGTAATTGTCTTAACCTACATCCTGGTTATTTTCTCTACGTGTGTTTTGGTGCATTGCACACACTTGTTTGTCTTTAATGACAGTGTTTGCATGGGAGAGAACTCCTAATCTGTCACAGTCTAAAGAAGTAACATGGTTTTGCGCTTTGAATTTGAAGTCACAGACTCTCCTGCACAGTATTTAGTCTTATACATAATACTTACAAAAAGCAGACTCTTACAACTCTTGATAATGATCCACTATATTTTTGCTTCAGTATATAAACAGCAAAGTGTGAGCATGATGTTTTTCTTAATTTGCTGGAGAGTGCAAGATGCATTTCTACTGCATGACATGCATTTGCTTCAACCATATGTTTTTTGTTTTTTTTCTTCATTTTACACTGCCAAATCTAGTTTAAAAAAAAAAAAAAAAGTCGTCTATCCTTAATCTGCTTTCTAGGACAAAGCTCATGTTGCCCTTTCCATTAGGTCCTGACAATACAAGTTCCTTTCCTTCCTATATATGACATTATACAGTATATGTGCACAATGTGGTTGGCAGAACCTCTACTCTCAAAGTTCTCACAAGAAACCCGTACCTGAAGAGACACTTTGAACTGTGCTATTAACCCTTTGCGGCCCATTTATTCAGCGATTGTCAGGCGCGTCAGGTCCAATTTATTTTCACACGCGCTGTTTATTTTACACGCGCTGTTTACATTTTTTTTCCCCTCAGAGTAAAGGAGTTTTAAAAGGCACTGAATCGCAAAAGGACACTCAATACTGTATCTCCAGCCAAGCCCCACCCCTTGTTCGCTGTATTTTTCACATACCACTTTATAGACTGGCATACTGAAATTCTCTCCTGATCACTCGTTTTATCACCAAACTCCTCAATAATGCGATCCAAGTCATTCATTTATTACTATAACATTTCAAAAAGCTCTGCAAATTTCCATGATATTCTTTGAGCGCTGGATGAAGATGTCAGTGTTATCTCTATGGTGCATGGGGCTATCAGATATGCCCCTTTTTTTCCGCTCCTATCGGTCTCACTTGGCCATTGAAAGATTTTCTCTGCTTTTTCCAGAGAAAAAACGATTAGAGACCCCTGTTTTACGTCTTTTCAGACTGGAAAGGGAAAATTGTAATGTTGGACCTGGTCTGACACAGGACTGCAAAGAGTTAACTAATGCAAATGTTATTTTATTGATGATAAAAATAAAGAATTATTACTAAGAGCTTTAAAAATCAATAAATAAATAAAGTAATATGTACAAAAATAAGACTAGAAATCAATTTTGCAATTTAGCGACTGGGCACTTTATTTTTTCTCTTAAATAGAAAGAAAAAAAAAACTGCTTCACTTATATTCTTTTCTCCCTCATTTTCCTCATAGGAGACTGATAACAGATTCAAAAGTGAAGTTGAAGTACCAGCATTTAATTACTAATAGTTTTGTAGAGGTAAGATCCCCCCTATCATTCTGTTAAGACTTTTAATTTGTATGGAATAATTTAATGGCAGTATTTTAGGAAAGAAATGCAAAATGTGTGTTACATTACATATTGAATTGCAACCATATGCTTTCCCTGAACTATTTAGGTATTGCACATATGTAACAGAAGAAATAATCTTTGTCTATTTGAAGGTTGTTTAGAGCAAGAGACTGTTGACAGTAAGAACTTGTACTGAAGCTTGGTGTTGGAATCCTCCTGGTACAACATTACCTCACTGTAATCTATCACTTTCAGTCTAACAGGCTTTCTCTCCTACTCTCTCTTCCAGTGCAATAGACTGTTAAAATGGTGCCCTGCGCCTGATTGCCATCATGTTGTTAAAGTCCAGTACCCTGACGCTAAGCCGGTCCGCTGTAAATGTGGCCGCCAGTTCTGGTAAGTGATCAGTGCTCAAGATAGTGAGGGGGGGGTAAATGCATGTTTACCCCTAAAGCGAGTCAGCTGTGATTCTCTATACCCGCTAATGCATGAATAGAGCAGCCTATAGAGGGTTATTGACACATTCCCTGATTGTGGAACAAAGCCACAAACAAAGGCTAAGGCTGTGCTGTTCTGATTCTTCAAGTGGTAGAAAATAGAATTGTTTTTTCTAAACACAATGTTAATCGCAACTGGCAATATATATTCGTTGCTCACAGTCTTGTAAAAATGTGTCAAATTTGTTGGAACAGTTTATCAGATAATAGCCAATTGCAATCCAAAAGATTGGTAGGAGTCCAGTCTTTTTTTAGTTCAGTCACAATTCCCAAAGCAACATTATCTTATTCTGCATGTAGTACAGGCAGACTGGCGTGATCAGTGCATAAGGGTCGACATTTTCGAATTTCCATTTTGTTTTGTTTCTTGCAGTTTCAACTGTGGTGAAAATTGGCATGACCCTGTCAAATGCAAGGTATGAACAACTTTAAGTCATAGTTACACAAAATTATATTAATAGGTAAAAATCTTTTTTTCAGAATGGATTCTACTAAAAGTAATAAATTTACAATTATTCTTTTGCCTAGCAAACTAACTAACTATTTGAAGGAGCCGCTTGTGTCAGTGTGGTGAAACTGAGTAAGCAAAGCCTGTTGCCAAGCAACAGAGTGAATTACAATGTGTGTCTGCAGCATAGTTAAACGTGTTGCTACCTTTTATTGTGATGCATTGGTATGGATATTCCTTAGTCCTTGATGTAAACAGAATCTAGGTCATGATGACTTGCGTAATACACAAATTCCTCACCATTTTTTTTTAGGACAGTGTCTCTTTAGAAACTGGCATGCATGCTCCAAAGGGGCTTCCCTTTTATAATATCATAATATTCCAGGACCAATCCAATGCCTGCTCTATATTTTAGAAAGAACCCACTAGTCTAACACACCTGAGTGAACAGTCATAATGTTGCACATGGTTTTTAAGAACAAAATAATTTTGTATGTGTTTTACTTGTGGTTAAAAACACCATCCTTGCATCAACTGGATATCAATTTTTATGGCAATTATTCTGCCCAAATAGCCCTAAATAGACTGCTGTGCCCAGCTAAGTGTAAATTCCAATGTAGATTAAAAATAATCGAATTTCGACTTGACAGTAGATCTGTGGGACACACTGGAAATCTCCACCATATACCTAGGGTCACTACACGCCAGCCTGCCTCTTCAACTTATATATCAACTGTTACAACTGGTTCATTAATCTTGCACCACAATCTTGCTAACCTAGTATGCAACCCGTCCAGTTTTGATTAAAGATGTTTTGCTGCATTTCTTTATACGGAAGCGGCCGTGTGTCACAGTCTGAATGTTTTCAGTACTAACATTGAAATAGACTTTTATTGTTTTGGAGGCTTTGACAGTGTTTCAGTATGTGCTATTTATTTGTTAAATTGTTCCTAAATAGTTATTTTAAGGTTCCTTCAGCTTGATCCACTTTTAGTTGTAAATTCTTTCCTTTTTTCTCAGTGGTTAAGGAAGTGGATAAAAAAGTGTGATGATGACAGTGAAACTTCAAACTGGATTGCAGCTAATACCAAGGTATTGTAAACTCTTTGACGAGTCGTGTGCTGTCTGTGGTCTGGCTTTTGTAGTTTCTTAAGGAGAGGGGATGTGAGCTAGCTGGCTACATATATTTAAAAGTCAATAGTAAGTTCTGGGCGAAACTAATGCCAGTGAAAATCTGTATTGTTTGTTTCCATTGGCACCAGTCAGATATTCAACTGGGTTGAATTAACAAACCAACACCCTATCTAGTTTTATTTCATGGTTGATATATGAAAGGCTAGTGTTGATGCTGAGTGGTAACATGCGTTTAATGCAGTTAAACCAAAAAAGAAATGCATTCATTTTGCTAAAAACTTAAATATTTGCTTTTCCACAGCAAAACACCACTAAGTAATATCGTTCAATAAAGGGAGATACAGGGAACAGGATTCAGTATCAACATTTTCTACTTGATATATCAAGACAAGAGAATACTTTCTTTACTTATAAGTCTTGCTATATACGGCCTTCTAGAAATGGAGGGTGGAAACATTTTGGAATGCCGTGTGTGAACTTACTACAGTGGTTCGTCTGTAACACTGTGTTGGTCCACAGGAGTGTCCCAAATGCCATGTTACCATTGAGAAAGATGGAGGCTGTAATCACATGGTCTGTCGTAACCAGAATTGTAAAGCTGAATTCTGTTGGGTCTGTCTTGGACCCTGGGAGCCACATGGATCTGCTTGGTAAGTCTTGTCTTGTGGGAACAGCAGGAACAAAGCTGCAAAAAACGTCTTTCCTTGCAGAATCTGGTGCGTTGAACAATGTATTGTTTTTGTATGAGAAAACAACACAATTTCAAACTAACAGTTAGTAAACCACATATCCTTAATGCCCACTTTATCCTGGTCGCAAATAAGTCTGTATCTTCCTCAGTTACTGTATCCATTTAAATGGATTTTAGGTTTTCAAATATCGTACACAGCATTGCGCTGCCCTACTGAAATCCCTTTCAAACGGTTTTGGCAGTTTCCTGCAGGAGTTTTATACAAGATGAAAAACTGGGTACCCAGAGTGTGGGAAACTTGTACAGTAAGTAATGCACTTCAGTGTATATTTTGTTATTTGTACAACACACAATACAGTTTTGGATTTTTTCTTAAATAGTTAATAGGTTAGTCTTTTGTGGCATGTATAGCTTAAGCTATTCCCAAACATGTCATCAGTGACAAAAAATGGCAGTACTTGCTTGCCTACTTATTTTAATGTTTACTGGGGTTTTCTGAAACTAATACCAAGCCTAATCTTAAAAGGGAGGTCTTTTAATATGTGACCCTTTTTATTCTCAAGAGCGATGATAACAAATGAAAGCAATGCAGCAGCCATTGTTACTAAGCTCCCAATACAATCTGAAAAAACAAACTACGAGTCTTACTACCCGCTCCAGGAATACACTAATATAGAAGGCCTAATTGTGATGGATCATTTTGTAGCTCATAACTACAGCCCAGATGTGAGACGAATTAGCCCCCACTGGGGATAAACTGGTGGCAACCGTAAGTCACACTTAATGACAGTTTTACATATACAGAGATGAATGTTCATCCAACTGTGATTAAGCTTGGTTTGGACTTTAACTTGGTTGATTCATACTGACTCATTGTATAATGTGTGGAATTTGGGCACGAGAACTGTGAAGATGAGCTGCCCAGATTACAAAGTTATGTCTGTATATTAAGACGCTTTGCAAACGACATAACCTATAATAAATCGCAAAAATGAAGAGAATATTCTGTAAGTCCTATAACTTTAGAAATGTGCCTTTCTGTGCATGGGAGGACATCTGTACACAGGAATAGGTTCACTGGAATTGTGACATTTGTTACTGTGATTTCTACATAGATCTAGAGCATCCTGATCAGGATATGGTTGGACCTCTTTGTCTGTCTGTCTGTACTGGGATTGCTACACATAGTTCACGATACTGATAGCTCTAGTTTTGTATTCACAGCAGTGGGTGGGTCGTTAACACTGACATACTTGTTTGTTTTTTGGTTTTGTTTGTAGGTACAACTGCAACCGCTACAATGAAGATGATGCTAAAGCAGCGAGAGATGCCCAGGAGGTAAAGTCCGGAACCGGGGATGGAGGGCTAGCTAAGGCAGGGAATTTAGCTGTTCATTCCTATAATCTGTCTTCTCAGTGGCTATTTCCATGATAAATTCTGCTAATATTTATAAGTTAGTAAATGCAGCAGACAAACTATTTGACCTAGCTTGCGTAATGTATAATTGGCGGTTATTTAACCTAGTGTTCTATTTATTAAATGATGGGTCATTGTGGTCCTGTTACATTAGTGATAGGTAGGTTGGATGGATGGAAGTCCAACAGTAAAGAAATGTGGATATTGCGGAGTTGCTTGTGTGTATGTAGATCACATATTTTCTACACTTAATAGACATGGCCAGTACGGACTGATGATGTAACTAGAGTTGAGGTGCATCCAAAATAATAAAATCCAATCTGTTCAAAAAGCGCAACACTCGCTCGTAGTACAAAATATTTATTAGATTAAAAGATTGGCGTGGGAGATCAAGCGATCTTCTTCAGAATACCAAATTCTAATGAATAATTTGAAGACTTTTAAACTAATAAATATTTTGTACTACGAGCGAGTGTTGCACTTTTGAACAGACTAGAATACAACTTTACTAGTAGGCTACTACAAGTTTGTTAGGTTTAAATATGCAACAACGTAATCATCATTCTCTATTTCTCACACACAGAATTGCACCCGTCCTCCTTGTATTTTGAATAAATTAGCAATACAAGCATACAGTAGATGTTTGAAAGGGATATCCAATACAAGTGACTGTAGAAATTGATTGCCAGGAGAGCACACACTACCACGCACAGTATCTGCTTTGGCGTAAACAAATTATAACAATTATACTAGGTACCTTCAATGAGCGATAATGATAGGAAATGTCACTTATGTCAAAGAGGGGCACAGCCTTTCTCTTTGTCGCTTTTGTTGCTAGCTTGTCCTGTTGGCTGCTGGCAGCATTCGTCAAGAAATCTGCCTGTAGCCCCTCACACACTTCACTAATTGCTTTGTCGGGGACTAAAGTTTTCTGACATGTTAGAAATTACGACGGCGGGACGTCATAAGAGCGTCGGGAGATCGCAGAAGCTATTAACGGGGCATTTAGACCCTCTCACACTTATCTACCATTTTGTCCCCGACAACCTCAATTTGTCCCAGATTTTAAGAAATTTAACAAATCAGCAAAAATCGTGCAGTGTAAGCCCGGCATAATTAATCCTCTTCAGACCCCCATACAGTATACTATATAATGCAACTCTGATTGCTGTCCTTACGTTTGTAAGTGTATACATGTACGTTGATTTATTGAGAATAATCATATCTGGCACAGCAAATACCCATTTATTGTTGCTCTAGAGCTTTTGATTATATTTAATTGAGAAGTTTGTGTTTCACCAAGCTACTTTGATTTGAAAAACAAAAAAAGTTCTTTCATTTCTGTAGATGTTTATTGCCATACACTTTGCAGCAGTAGGGATGTTTTTAAGAGATTGCGGCACTGTTTAATTGAACAGTAAATATTTCAATATTCCAGCGCTCCCGGGCAGCTCTGCAAAGGTACCTGTTCTACTGCAATCGCTACATGAACCACATGCAGAGTCTGCGCTTTGAGCACAAGCTGTATGCTCAGGTCAAGCAGAAGATGGAGGAGATGCAACAGCACAACATGTCCTGGATCGAGGTGCAGTTCTTGAAGAAGGCTGTGGACGTGCTCTGTCAGTGCCGTGCCACGCTCATGTTCACTTACGTTTTTGCGTTCTACCTCAAAAAGAATAATCAGTCCATTATCTTTGAGGTGAGAGCCTACTGTAGTAGCATTTCATTTTCTGTGATGTACTAATATCTATATCTATACCCATTTTTATTATTCAGTTACTTATCCCAGTGTAGTCATTGTGTAATGTTAATTTGTGCTGAATAACAAATGTAAAACAGCCTTTTTGTTTAATCTATTATTAAATGTTGATTTAGAAACTTGAATTTGCCCTCAAGCACAGCTTTGAGCACCACTGATCTAGGTGAGCACAGTGACCGCACTCTCTTTTTCATATTGTTTTTTCCTCTTTAGAACAATCAGGCAGACCTGGAGAATGCCACAGAGGTGCTGTCTGGATATTTGGAGCGTGATATTTCGCAGGATTCACTGCAAGACATTAAGCAGAAAGTCCAAGATAAGTACAGGTCTGTATGCTCCTTCCAGGACTTGTGCATCACCAGTTTATAAAACTTAAGTTTAAAAGTTGCTGTCAAACTAATAGTGTAGAAAAGCAAAAATGAGACTAATGTAGATGATTTTCTTTGGTTACACATCCCAAAACGCAATTACTGCAGTACCACAAGCTTTGCATCTCTAAAACGAGTATCATTTTGTGAGGCAATAAGCGTTCTATAGATTATGTAGAACTTTTTTTTTTTTTTTAGGAAACACCTGTTTTTCAGAATCAATTTATAAGATAGCAGTCATCTGAAAATAAAATATTTAGTTAAACAATTAAAGTATATCCTTGGAATGGTATCTTTTAATTAGCTGAAATGGACGCTATACAGCTATGGCCAAAAGTTTAATATCACCTAGAATTTTACAATTGAGACATCATTTAAAAAGTAAACTAATGAACATAATTTTGTATCTTTTATTTAAAATCATGCAATCAAAGAAACATGATATCATAAGTCTACCGGAAGCCGTAATAGCAGTACAGTAGTTCATGTTTTATTTTGAAATGTCAGGTTTTGTGTTAAGTATATCGATAACTACAAAGCAGTGTAATTCAATATGTTTATGTAATACTGTTCAGCAGGTTTCATTCGACTTTATGAAGCAAAATTAGTTAATTCTATAGGATGATGCAAAACTTCTGGTCATATCTGTACCTTTTTTTAAAACTAGTTTATTGGAACTAAATGATGATTCTATTCTTCTCCCTCTAGATATTGTGAGAGTCGACGAAGAGTGTTGCTACAACATGTTCATGAAGGTTACGAGAAAGACCTCTGGGAGTATATTGAGGATTGAAGATAACCCCGCTTTCAATGAACTCTTGGAAAATAACTTTACCAACTAGAGTGCTGATGCAATTAAACTGGGTGGCACTGGCCTCTGCTGACATCGCTGGTCTACTACTCAATCTCATCATCATTTTTTTTTTTTTTTTTTTTTTCTTTTTTTGCTTAATGGAAAGTTTAAAGTAAATTATATTCTAATAAAAAGGTAGATACAACGCCGACAAAATACAAAGTGTACAACAGTATTGTAGCAGCACAGTGAAGTTTGACAAGACACTGAAAAAGAAAACCTGTCCTCCGAGCTTGTGACGTAGATTCCTTCTTGAAAGCGGACGTTTTTTTTGTTTGTTTGTTGTTTCTTTTTTTTTTTCCCCTGTGTGTAGGAGATTGATTTACATTTTGTTTTCAACACAGCTTTAAATGTACAACTAGCCATGTATATTGTTGTGGTGGGGCCCCCTTTGGGTTTCTGATGGATTGGCTAAATGTAAGGACTCTTGCAGGAGCAAAACCTGTGTTTAAAACGGTGTACAATGACATGAAAGTTGTAAATAACGCATATGCATGGAAGAATTTAAACAGCAAGCGTAGCACGTGTTTGCATACTTTTTAAATTACAAAAAAAAAAAAAAAAAATCAAGATGGTGTATATTTGCTGTGTAGTTTCTTAAGATTATTATTATTATTATTATTATTATTATTATTATTATTATTATTATTATTATTATTATTTTTTCTCTTTCCCCAGCTTTTAAAAAAAAAAAAAAAAAAAGATTTTACTTTTATGTGGAGGGTTGAAGGAAGGGGGCGACTGGATGCTAACCAGAGAATTCTAGCTATATCTGCTGCTTTTGTCACTCTCCATTGTTAATATTGCAGCTCTCTTCTACAGCAGCAGTAAAAGCCAAAGCCTGTAAATGACATAATGCCTAAATCATGATAGGGTCAGAATCCTTGGCAGTACATATTTAGAAGTGAAGACGTAACATATTGACCCTGCTCTTGATTGAAACATAGGTTTTTAAGAAGAAAAAATATATATTCACTTTCTCAGGTGAATTTTATTAGAAGTCTGCCTGGACAGGATTACTCTTCTTTCTTTTTCTTAGTTTTAATATTTACGGGGGGAGGGGGGGGGAGCAATCCAAAAAATAATTCCTTATTTCTCAGGATAAAAAGGGAGTTTTGTTTGACCAACTTGAAGGTGTGAAGGTTTTTTATCTGCAATGAAAGCACTTGTGGAGGTTGGGAGGGTATTAAGGAGTATAGAGGCTTAACTTAGCTTAACAGTTTGTAAAATTCCTAGGGTTGAGAAGATTTGAACAGTGAAAGATCATACAGAGCTTTAACAAAGATGTTATTTAGAGCGAGCAGTGGTAGGTATTTTCCCATTTTCCTTTGTTTTGTTGACTATATTTTGCTTTGCGCAAGGCTGGCTCAGGAGCGAATTAAGTTAATCTACAGTTAATCTACAGTTACTCGGTGGCTTTGACAAGTCACTAAGTATAGTGTGAGCTTTGAATGTTAAGAACATGCCATTTAAACGTGTGTGCTCCCCACCAAAAGTTTTTTTCTTTTAAAGCAAGTTACAAACAAGGTAGAATTTCTTATTTTCCTTACTGTTTTTTTTTTTTTTCTAGTTGTAAGATTAAAGTCCTTTTTTTCTGCAGTGCAGAATATTTTGCAGGTATGAAATACAGGAAATGTTGCCCATGAAGTGAAAAAAGAAAGAAGAGTCTGCGTTCACAGAAGTGTGAACTACTATTATAAAAAAAAAATAAATACATTTTTTTTCCCTCAGTTTTTGTGAAGTAAAACATTCTGGGAAATCAGAGTTGCAGACCTAATTGGTTTTACCTGTTCTAACTATTCTTTAATAAAAAAATAAAATAAAAAATCTGACTGTACTATAAAAAATAAATGTCATAAAAACAAAACTAAAAAAAAAAAAAAAAAAAAAAAAATTGCGAGTATTGTGTGAATCATTAGAATAGCCTAGCTTTAAACTTAATGCATTATTCATAACCTTATCCAGGGTTATGAATGAAGATGGTGCTCACCCTAAAAACAAAGCTAAACATATTAATGTTTACGATGCATCATGTGATGAGTCGCCTTTTCATTCCTGAATTTCAGCTGAAGGCATTGAGTTTCATAAATTGACCCTATACCAATATTATAATAGAGGACTTTTTGTGATTTTTATAATGATTCTATACAAATCAAGGTTTGTGTACTACTTGGCCACACAGCTGAACCCACAATTCCAAGAAGACTTTTTTTTTTTTTTCAGAATGACTTTCATTCATACTCTAAACTAATAACACTGGTGTGTTGCGTTTCCAAGTCCTTATTGGACAATACGGTCTTTCAACAGCCGTGTGAGCAGTTTAAATGTAAGGAGTTTGAATGACAAAAACTCAATGGGAAACCATTGGCTTCTTGGTTGACATGACAATGGCAATGTGCAGCTGCTATGGCATCAAAAGGAATTTCATAGCAAACCGAAGCTGCTGTTCAATATTCATTCCTAGTTGTGGGGAATTTTTTGTCCGTTCATATTTATTTGTGCTGGTTTAAAACAAATGAAAACTTACTGTTTTTTTTTTTGTTTGTTTTATTTTACTGAGGATGCACAGCTAAAAGTCAGTAGACAATCCCTGCTTGCTGTCTGCAGTAACTTGTTCCGTTTCTAGCTGCGCTACTTGCCTTGTGTCTGTCAAGTGTGTGGGGTTGTAAACCATGGCTAAAACTAATCTGGTGCCAGAAATAATCTGATACTTGGCAATTTCATGGCCTCATTATTGTAAATTGCTTACCTGAATGTACATCAGGAGTGCGGCTTAGATTAACTTGTCAAAAACACAGAAACAAAAATGTTAAGGCAGTGGTGTATGCTGTAGCAGATGGTTTGAGCAACTGCATGCAAAGCCTCTTCACCTGCCCATCTACTGTGTGACATCCTGACTAGCCTCCAAGAGAACTCTGCTGCACAGATCTGCTCTGCAAGAATGGTTGTAATACTCCTTGACAGAACTTCAGTCCCAGCGTGTCAAACCAAGTTGCTCTTACTAAATGTATTGGCGTGCCCCTTAAGAATTGCTAGATATCGATGCCTTTAGATCTCTCCTAAAGAAGCACTACTAGTCTATTTAATGCTCCAAGTAGTTCTTTAACATTGGAAAAGATGCAATGGTGTTAACTGTTCCATGCAGGCGTGGCTGGTTACACAGACCATGATTAGCTCTAATCTTGGATTTCCTCCTAAGGTTACTTACAGTAAGGTTGTCCAGGATTAGTGCTAATAGAGTCTGCAAAATCGACCTCTGTTAAGATTATCGATATAGAGCCTGTGGTGTCCAAATGATTGGAGCAGTGGTGAGCCTTAAAACTCAATTGCACTTCAGCTGCTTAGTATGTGAACCTTGATGGGAGTAACGTGCTTCCTACTTCCCACTACAATTTATAAAGAAATAACATTGTGTTTCGTTTGAGGTATCTTTCTTTTGCCATGTAGGATGGCTATTGACAGTGGGGACCTCGCAAGCCCATTGTTGGTTTCATGAGCATACAAATATTAATGTAAATTTAAAACGAGAGAATATCCTGGGTTGTTTTATGTATATTTTTTTTTTTTCTGAAATAATATTTAAACAGCATTTTGTGACGAGACAAAACCGGCATTGCATTTGGTTTAAGCATCGAATCAACCACTTTTCTATCAATAAAAAAAAAAAAATTCATTTAGGGATTTGTTTTTCTGCCCTTTGAAAATTGAATGTTGTTTTTAATGCCTTATTTACCTACAGTGTAAAAAAAAATCTGGAGAAAATTAGTTATTTGTCTGTTTTAAATACATTAAAGTGAAAAATGTCTTAAGTGGTTCCTTCGCTTTGTGTCGCACACTTGCCTCATAAGCCTCCTCAAATCACTTCGATAAACCTTCCCATAATATTTGCATCGCAGAATCTAAAGAGACGTTCCCCCAAATTAACTCCTCCATTCAAATTGGCTTTAGAAAGGAAACCTCTGCAACAGATCTAATGCTGACACAGCATTGAATTGATAAATAATGTGTGATCATGTTGTGTTCGTGAATGGCAGTCACATGGTTTCAATTTGGAATACTCGTGCATTATTTAGGTAGTCCGGATGCAGTGGTCAGAATTGGGGTTCTAAATACACACCCACCTAAAGTGGTCACTTCCATTCTACTAGTAAAGCAGCACAAATTACAATATTGCAATACATGTGATTCAGGGAGGTCCCTTGAATCTGCAGCCACCTTTCCTAACCATAAACAAATATCCAGTTCCTTTGGTGACTGGCTAATTCAGGTTACTCTCTATCTTGGGTGTCAATAGTATTGGATGTCACAAGCTTGGCATATATCTAAGTTATTGACTGAATTATAAGCTGGGGGGGGGGGTCTATGGAGGCTTGTTGACCGTTTGTATGTCACCCTTACTTTTTACATACTGGAGATGTGTGAATCATGAAAAAGGACATTCTATATTAAGAGTATCAGAATCTGAGGATATTTAAATGTGATCTGTCTGTTGGGCAACATGTAACACTTTTTACATCTAGAGAAGTGTCTAAACTTGGTCTGGACTTTCTTTATCACAAGTAGTTGAGGCATTTATCTTTGTCAGACTTGAATGTTACTGACAGGTCACTGATTTGGTTTTTACAGCAATGTTGTCAATTATTTACACTGAATGTAGTTTACCAGCATCGAGTGGTGTTCCGTTTTAATCTTTTTATTTGTTATTATTTTTTATGTAACATATTTACAAAATATGTAAAAGAGGGAAATATTGAACATTAGAAATATAAAGTAATCAACTCCTGGGATCAATTCCAAACCAAAACAAATCTAACAACCATAATTAAATACAAATGAATATGTGTACATATTAATTGTCTCAACATGAAAACAATTTGAGGTAAAACTATACAATAAAGGGAACAATAAAATGCTGCCGTAAGAGAACATACTTTAGGGAAAAATAGCAACTCCTATGGTAGCACACACTTTTGTGCAAAGTTTCTATCTCTGCCTCTAACTGGCTACGGTTTGGATATTTGTCTGGGATTCCTGATCCCTGAAAAAAACATTGTGACATTTCCAAATATGTGTAAAAATATCAATATTGGATGACCAGAAATCACAATTGCTTCAGAAATCAGAACCATGTCTTGAAGTGACATACCTAGAAAGAATTACAGAGAAAACATGCGTGCAAGGGTGGTGAAATAAACCATTCCTGCAGCTGGGCCCCTGCTGAGTTTACCTTTACATTGCCTCAAAGGTTCTGTGACAATAAATGTTAAACACAAAGCATTTAATATGCAATGGAATTCCATTGCTCAGATTTGAACCCTGTCCATCATTGGTCACATGAACGCAGGGTTAAGGAACGAGACTCCTGGACTATCCATGTCCTTGAGATGTAACATTGTTAATTCTTTAAAAATGAAAGACGAAAAATGAGAAATTGCTTGCGTATGTGTTACAGTTCAAACAAATCCACTGGACCACCTACCTACAATCAGAAAATGTATTTAACATAAGAAATCAATTTCAATTTTAATTTCAATCTTTATTCCTGAAAATATTGAAATGCAGCAAATACAAACAGTGGACTAATAAACCCATAACTCCAACATTTAATAATACAACTTAATATCAGTGTAAAATTAATGAAAAACCACATTGGCATGCTTGCAGCAGTAGGAGGTTATGGGTCTGAAATGTCATGACATTCTACTGCTGACCATGTGCTCATGACTCTGCCCAGCGGCGGAAAGAGGTAATGCATGCAAAGGGTAATATACAAGGTCGATAGCAGATGTCTTGTGTTGTTGTCCAAAGTGTTTTCCTTGGCATGCAATACCTCGTTATTCCACTGGAGGGAATCTTACTTTTTTTTGTTTTAAGTTTCTTTCGTGAAAATACAACACTAAAACGCAGCAGCATATACACAATTTAGCCTTTAGGGTTAGCCTCTTTCCTCAGACAGCAAAACCACCACCTTCCACTCTTATCCCTTACCGTCCTGTACTACCTCCACGTCCCTCCCTTTTCAATACATGTGAAATATCCAGAGTTCTTAGAACCAAACATGAAGATGAAGCTTCTATAAGTACACGTATCATATAATGAAATATTAAGTGTTTATAGAGAAGTTTATACAGTTAAAAGCATAGATAATCATGAAAAACCTGTTTTCAAGTAGGTGTACTCAAACTTTTGACTAGTAATGGTATATATAGTGCAAGAAAAACAACCCAGAACAAAACAATTCCGCCACAGCGCGGCAGCTTTTAATTCCTGTTGGGTAAGGTTGTACTGTGTTTGTAACCTTGGTAACGGACAACTTCCTGTGGTGGGGTTCAAGCTGAAGATGGCGGAGGAGAATTCCCAAACGGTAAGGAAAAAATAAAAACACACCTTTAAAAAAATAGATTTTAGTGACTGGTAACGTGAATGTGTGCGGGGATACGTGTTTCTGCATAAAGCGGATAGGTAAGGGAGACAAACCCCAGCTTCCCACCCCTTTTTAGACAAATTACTAGTCAGGAGTACAGTGTTGAGCGATGAAGCAGGTGGGGTTTGGGGCATGTCTTATAAAACTGTTTCATACACAGTCGGTTATAGACCACCTGCTTAGCGTTTAGGAGAGTAATATTTACCAAAAGACAGTCGCTATGCATTCAGCCTTTACATTTATTCATATTGCGGAATCTGTCGGCATATACAGGAAGATTTACAGTAACATCAGGATTGTGAAGTCAGCTGCGTTTTGTACTTTTTATGTACAGTTGTAGTCTTTGTTAATGTGTTGTGCATGAAAATATGTGGTATACTATTTGAATGTATTACCAATGTAAAAAGTTTAACAGTGTGTGAACATCAAAAGCTCAGTTTTTCCCCAAACAACATTTAACATAAAGATGAGGTATAATTTGTGACCCAAAAAGTATTACAAAAAAATACCGGTAATAGCTTGACTGTGTAGGCAGCACTAAGATGAATCATGCCTAATCATAATGTTCAATGAAACGATCTATCAATTGTATCTATCATGTGCCAAAAAACACTCACTTCCCTGTATAAGATTGTTTATTTCAGCTGGGTTAAAAGTGACTGAATTTTAGTAGCTGGGTCTGTGAAAATATATTTGTTTTTATTAGCATGCTTAATGTTGAATAGAAACGCTCACTAATCACCTCACAATCTGTTCCATAATCTGATTGTGAAGCTTAGCAGAATCCTGCTGTGCAACCAGTAAAAGCGCAAGCCTGAACCAGAGTAGCTGTGCTTTTCTGAGCAACCAGCACTGAGAATATAGCAGAACTACTCTAACCTGCAGAAGACACATTTTCTATCAATAAAATGCAGACCTTTGTGTAATTATGACTTTTAGCACTGATGAAAGCATTAGCAGAAAAGCTTCACTTTGTTTTTAGGGTCCTCATTCAATAAAATGGGAAAACCCTTATACATTGATCCTGACCGTTTGTCAGTCTGTTATATTGTGCCTTTAACACTGTTAGTAACTCGCACTAGTCCTGCTCCCAGTCCTGGGTTTCATACCACATTCTTAGGTACATTATTTAAATGGTCAGCTGCCATCAATTTAAGCAATCAGGCCCCTGCTAAATGTGCACTAAACAGATCACAGGACGTGTCTGCTTTAATTAGTAAATGGGGTGTTAAAAGTTTAAAGTAGTCACATAGGTATGATCATGTTTATTCATTTTTATAACTAGGATAAACTACAGTATTACAGTATTATGCTCTATGCATACCACAGGCAGGCTACTTTGATAAAATGCACACCAAATATACCACTGTTTGCAAACCATTTAAAGTTATTTCTTAAGAATGATGTTCAATTGATGATACTTGAAAAAAAAAAAAAATACCATTAAAGTAAAAAACTAACTTTAGTATGCCCACACATTTGCAATTTACAGCATGATTAATTGCATATTGGAATTAGTCCTGTGTTCCTATTAAATAGGGTTAAAGGCTATAAGTTATAACATTTTTATTAAATCAGTGGACACTTTGTCATGGTGTCCAATTTGCTCATTTAAGTGTGAGTGTGAGGCTTGAGGAATTTTTCCTCACATTTTCATTGTGCTATTTATGTCAAAGCAAAGAACGAGTTCAGCCTTTTAACCTGCTGTTGAAAGTGAGATCATTTCCTGCAGGTATCTATTTTTGTTCATTTGTTTTATTTATATTTAGATGGAAAATGCTGCTCAAGGCTTGTGTTTCCCAGTAGGTGTCACTAAGGAGTGGAAACTATTTTACTTCAGCCAGGAAATACAGCTCTGAAAGATTTTATTTTATTATTTTCAGGAACTTCAGCTTCCTGTGGCCACTGAAGTTAAGAAGCCTATCTCCAAAAAAGGTATGTTTTTATGTTTGCAATTATCAGCTGTTTATATTCCCAAAAATGGCTGCATATCAATTTTTCAATTTCAATTAATTTAATATAGCACCTTTCATACCACAGTATCTCAAAGTGCTTTTACATGCCAGTTAAAACAGAAGAAAGTATGCAGTATCAAGAAGTAGTAAAAATTACTGAAGAAGAAGAAGAAGAAGAAGAAGAAGAAAATCAAGATATGTGTAGAAAACAGGACATTAATAAATGAAGAAGGCTAAACTGTAAAAAAGTCTTTAATCTTGATTTTAAAATATTAACACAAATAAAACAAAGGAAACTAAAGGGTTCAACAAATAAACAAACTAAAGACTAAACATACAGTACCCAAGCAACAGCTATCCTGGTGTTTTAGCTGAGAGCATGCCCTGCTTCTCACAACCTTCATCCCCCTGCTACCTCCTCCAAACAAAGGATTCTTCTTTATACTGCTGAGGGAGAAAGGGGTCGCATATTAGCAATGATTGATTCCTTTTAGCATAAAAATGATTTTGTAATTTTTTTTTTGAGAATAAAAGCTCTAGTTAATATTACTAGAACTAAACACCAATTCAAGAAAAGTTTTTTTTTTTTGTGTGTGTGAACAAAAAACAAAGCACTGGTTTAAAAAACATGGACTGTGACTAGACATGTGTTAGCCCCACTCTGGAAGAACTAACCTACAAAGGGGATGTGATGGAAGAGATTATGTCTAGAGAACTATTTATCCAATTGTCATGAAACCAGGTATTAATATTATTTAGCATTCTTAAGAATATATGGGGCTGTCTGTCTGTCTGTCTATACAACCATCCATCTGTATGTCACATTTACATTGTTGCATATATCTGGAGAACTGTGTATACAATTGTCATGGCATTATTTAGTATAATGTATTGCGCTTGATGTTATGGGCAGGTACCGTATGGAGATGCCTGTCTGTCCGTTCGTCCATTCATCTGTATGTCACACTTTTATATTAGTAGAAAAAGATAGCTGGAGAGTCCTGATCAAATTGTGAATACACATTTCAATTCCTATCCTATTCTGTACATTCTGTAAACGGGCATCAACGTTTTCATGATGCTGACAGTTCTAATGCAGTTTTTACAGTCGTGGCTGGAGATGTATGCTACTGACATGCTTGTACAATTAGTTTCTTTTTAGAAGTGATCTGGTCACTCTGACCATGTGTCTGGCATGTTTAGGTGTTTCATCATAGACTATAAAAATAGCCAATAATCGTACATTTCATTTTGAAATACTAACATAAACTTTGTAACAGTCAATAATGACAAATCCGGGAGACAGTGAAGACAACGTTTAAGAAAGACAGAAGAATCTGGGGGTTTGGCTTACAGTAATTTACAAACAATGAAGTCATCAAAAACACACGCAAAGTATATGTACTATATTTTGGTATTAAATTGAACAAGATTGTGGGACACATCCAGTATTCAAAAACCTGAATCTTTAGCACACTTCTAAAGTAATATAGTACCATGTATTAATTTCTCATTTCAAAAACTCAAAAGCATTATGTTGAAAAAAAGTAAATAAATAAATAAAACATGCAGACATAGCACTGATGGCTAGATGCCGTGAAAATGTAATTTGTCATTGAAATTGTCGTTAGAATAAATTGGCTTAATTTCCCAATAGCTACAGTAGTTCCCGGAGGAACTGATGAAGGAGACCATGTACACTGGTGAAAAAGACAGGACCGTGTTATCACAGCCAGCTACAAAGAGCCATATTTGCATTTCATGTTCTGGAATGGAGTTATAATTGGTTTGGAATGGAGTTATAATGCAAGGTTAAAGTGAATACAGCATGTGAAACAATTACAAAAAATAGTAATAGAAAAAAATGTAATTTTATAAAAACTAAGGCATGACGGATTGACGCAGTTACAAAACTATAGATCCCAAAGCACTTTCATATCATATATATATATATATCTATATTAGCACTTGCCATTCCTTGTTCCAATCTTGAGTTAAATGTATATTTCACTAAGCATCATTGTAGTGTGTTGTGTTTCGACTAATTTTAGACTCGATTTGATTAAAAAGGTTTTCTCCTGCCTTCATAAGCTTGTGTTCAAAAAGCTTACTGAAAGTAACCTCTAATTAGGGAGAAAGTTGTATGTAATGGGAGTTCAGACATTCAGCATTTATAGCCAATTACAAAATAACTGAAAATGTTGTTATTGTCCATCTTGGTTTATACTAAGAAAGGGGGGTGAGGGGTAACATTAATAAATCTTGACTAAAACATATGCCTACAATCTGACTGTTAAGCTGCAATCCCAACCCTTTCCAGCAGGTGTCCCCACTAGACAGTGGAACTGAATTTGAGGAGTCCCAGGAGTGAAGCAGGCTGCAGTTATAGACTATCCAAAAGCAGTAAATCCTTATTCTAGTTCACATTTCATAATTAGTGTGATTTCTTTATTCAGAATCACATTGGGAAAGGGACAAAGAAGCTCTGCCATCCCTCCCTGCTGTTATGAATCTTTGCAGACTCTGCAGGAGCTGCGGCAGAAAGACTCAGTTATTATTCTGGCAAAATAATATGTATTGGCAGGGGTGCTTCTTACCATCCCGATAATCCCTGCATGCTGCAGAAATCCAAAATATAAATTTAGACAGCACACAATTGATACACATCTAGACGGCACACAATTGAAGGTGATTGTGGCATTACTATTGTAAGCTTGTTCATCTGTTTGTGCTTGTAGAATTCACAGATACACCACATTGAATTGCCCGTGTTTGAAGCATGTTTCTGTTAAAGCCGCATTTTGGGCATGATCATTTGTCCCTCATGACATTGATTAAATAACTATTTATTCAAAAATATTAAATTGAGAGATTTGACAAATAACATGACAACAGAGATTGAGAGCACACAAGTCTAGGAATAATAACTCAAAACACCTGACAAGTAACTTAAACTTGAGTACGCTCATACTGTATAGCTAAGATACTGAAACTAATTAGTCATCCAACTAGTTCTCTTTCAGAACAGTTACTTACTACTGAGCGAGTTAAAGCATTCCAGGTTTTTATATGCGTGGCATCAGAAATATCAAAGTGATCTTACCTTCCAATATGCATTCTTGTTGTTGTTTAGGGGTGCTTTGTGTCTTCTATTCCAGACATGACATTCGGGTTATTTTTAATACTCACCCCTCTCATAAGCATGGCTAACATCCAAGTAAAAATAACCAGAATGATTAATCCCTGTATGTTATACATGCCATTATTAAACATTGATAAATATTCACATTAAACAGAAGCTGACATTCTGTGAGGGGAAGTGGGGCAAAGCTACAGAATAAATCATTCATGCCTGCTACTCAGATGTGAACTTGGACTAGATTTTGAATGTCACGCTTTGTTCAAAACACAGTCATGCATATATGGGAAAAAAACGCAATGCAAGAGAAATACCATAACCCTATATGTGGTTTCAGCTATGATGTCACCATTTAGGCACAACATAGTTTACAGATCTGAAACAGATTTGGCAAAGTGCACTTAGGAAAAACAGGTTTCAATATGGTGGCAGTTTAGTCTTAATTGAAAGCAGATTGGGAAATCAGCATAGACAATCACAGTAATTGTGTGATGCAGAAATATTCTTTGTGCTGTTCGTAAAACAGTTTCAAGCTTTGTCTTTGTTTCATTGCCTGGCCCATCCTGTCTGCCTGTGTTAGTTTCTTTAAGCTCCCCCTGCTTTTCATGCTAAGCCTCTCCTCTCTCCTCTCCACTGCCTGTGTCCCTCCACTTCCTCACTCCTCTCTCTTACACTCCAGCAGCTTGTAGGACACCAGGGCCAGCCAGTTGCCTGGTAACCAGACAGCTGTCTCTTTCACAACAATAACACTGGCATTATACTGCCCGGGGAATAAATCATCTAAAACCATTCACATTCAGATGTATGATCCATATTTCCGTAGGTGAAAAATCTGACTATTATTATTATGCACAAATACGTGTGTGTGTGTGTGTGTGTGTGTGTGTGTGTGTGTCTATATATATATATATATATATATATATATATATATATATATATATATATATATATATATATATATAAAAACTTAAACATGTCCCTTAGAATGGGGTATTTAACTTAAATAATGGGACATTTTCACCACTGCTTAATAAAGGAAAGTGGAAAATCCAGGCCATTGTCATTGTATCTGTGAGCATTTTCAGATTTACATTTTTTGTAGAATCTTAATTGGTACTGGCTGACCATGACTAGTATAATACTGCAATTCAGTTGTAGGTACCACTGTCCTTTGATAATATATGTTCTTTGCGGTTACCCATTTAGACAGCATTTGTATTGTTGGAGTTGCAGAAAGAAACCACCGTAGCTACCGACTATTAAAAGTTTCTGTCTTTGAGTACTGCGTTGTGTCCACTGGAAAACAGATTTAAAACCACTATTTAACTCCTGGTTGAAACCAAGACTTGGTACTGCTGGGTATTTGAAGACCAGTGTTAAGAACAGCTGCCATAAGGGTTTGTGTTTTTGGGAAGGCATTTATTTAGGTGGGGAAGGAACCTCTAGTCGAGTCCATATGGGGTGAACTTGAACTTGTAAAACAGCATAATGTTTCAGTACTTTATTGAATTCAAACAACAAAAACTAACACAACTTCTAACAAGAAGTACAAAATAACACTGCTTTTCTTATCCTTTCCTCTCCCTTTCCTTAACAACGGCTGGGGGCAGAGGAATAATAAATGTACCATTTTTATAAGTTTAGAGCTGCTTTTGGAAATGCAGTCTGTTAGTGCAAATCACAAGCCTGACTGTAGAAAGTAAACAGAGCAGAGTTCTTCAGCAACCTCCAGCAGACTTCAAAGGTGTCTTTGAAGCCTGCCAATGTAATTGGACTGGATCAGCTTCACCGCATTTAAAAGAAAATGATGAAGTGCACAATGCGTTCTTCTCTATGACATTGATGTGGGGGTGCTGAGTCATCTCCATATAAAGAGGTGGCGGCATATTTATGCAGCTGCCTTAATGACACATGGATCAAGGTCAAGTTCTGGACACCTTTGTTTGTGACTTTTATGCACTGGCCCAGTACTTGTTGAGATGTACTTTAAATTAAACATTAACAAAGTCTGTTTTCACCTCCTGAGGTTTATTGAATAAAAACATATTCTATTGATTTTCTCCATTTATGACACTAATTAATCAAAGTGCCAGTTATAGGAGGACGCTTCCTGGAATATACCACTGCATTAGCAAAACGATACTCTCCAGCTGTGCACAAAGGGTTATTGAATTGTTCAATAGAACAGGGCAACAACTGGGGTTGCTGTATCATTTGAATCTCCCCTCTGTCAGCAAGTCCGAATGTTCAATACCATTACACTGCGAAATAATGCATGTCATAAAACACCTTACACATTCTACTAGTGCTTATAGATGTAGTGTTAACAGGTTACCTCACAGTAAGACGTCCTTCTGTTTGTGCTAGGGGTATAGATTCACTGTTTAGCAGTCTTTAACCAAAAGAACACAGCAGTCGCATATTCCATGCTAGATTTTGCCACACGGAGAAAATATACTGGTGTTAAAAAAGGGGAAATTGTCAGATAGTGTTATATATTTTTATATATATTTTTAACTGAATTATGACTACTGCTCTTTATAATTTTGTTCCACAGATGTTTTCAGCACTGTTCAAATATTTAACTGAAAATATTATTTTTCTGGAAATGTTTCTTGTTGCTATGGTTATGCTCAATGCTAATGTCTGTATAAAGTAAATCATTTGTGAACCTTTATTATTATCATAACTGCTCATTAAAGCTTTTGGTAATTTTGCTTAACAGTCATCCTCCTGGATTATATTGAGACCAGAAGTGAAAAGAAATAATTTTGTATTCAACTCCAGCTTTCTGAACTGAATCTTTAATGTATCCCACGTGAGCCTTGTGTAGGTGGGTGGGAGCGAGTACTGGATGAAACAGCTTCTAATATTTAACTGGTAAAAACAAAATGACTTGCAGCAAATAATTTTGACAGCTGATGAAATAACTGGAGCCCTTTCTGTGAAGCTGCACCGTACTGATATCAACTGTGCAGCTTTTCTCCACTTCACAAGTGTTTGCTGGGGTAGAAGTGCTAGCCAGGTGGAGGGAGTGGGTTTCCCCAAGAGCAGCGTGGCATGGCACGACGAGAAAAGGTGCTCTGTCGAATCATTTCTGAATGCCGTGTCTGCTCTTCTAATGTTTTCCACTCAGCACTGGAGCTGGCCATTTTTGAAAGAAGGAACTGGCTGATCCATCTCCACTACATCCGAAAAGACTATGAAACCTGCAAGGTAAGAGATTGCTTTACTGGTGTGTGCTTGTGTTAGTGCTGTGTCGTTAAGAATTGAAGGCTGGTGCTGAGTGTGTTTATCTGCCTCTGCATTTGGATTGGGATTTACAGTTTGTGTGTATACAGTATGTATGTACACACACTGATTATACATGTGATGGAGGGATGTGCAGTATATCTTAAATAATAGATGGGCTGCAGTGAATGAAAATAAAATTCCCTAACAAGGATCTGTGACATGACAAGACACCAGAAAAGTGAATTATTATCTTATAAAGGGTTTTACATATTTGTATGTAATTTTAGAGTTTTGCATAATCCTTGAGAAACTCTTGTTCATTTCTGGTGAAATTCTGGTGAAATATTCAATATATCATAATCTCGGGGTATGTGGAGGCAGTGTGTCCTTTCCGCTGTCTTTCTGTGTGTTGTTTTTTGTGCTTGTTCAGTTGTGGTTAAATGTGCTTCTTTAAAACACGTTATTGATAATCAGTCAGTCTGTATGTCAATCTTACATTTTTACATGTGAATACAGTGGAAATATGATCATGGTAATGATTTTTTTTCATGTTACTGATGGCTCTGATTTATTAATTTTCAGGTGTTGCATGGGTATTATAATATTATTATTAATAATTAATGATAATATTATTATTATTCTTATTATTATTATTTATTAACTGATTTTTTTGTCTGTTGTGAAGAACTGGAAAGTTACAGATAGCACAAGACAAATGTGCTCCTGGTACCAAACATGCCTACATTTCCCTTAATAATATCAATTTAGCAGATGTAGTCAAATACAAATCAAATATTAAAACAGCGGTAAAAAAAATAAATAAATACAATCCCCCTTGAGTAAAAGCAAATGCAGTGATGACAAAAAAACAGGGTTATATCATGACCTGCATTAACATTCATAATGTATTTAATGTGTTTAACTGGGAGTTCTTTTCCCCAGGGAGGATTCTGATGATCATTTCAACTGAATTATTTTTTTTAAGAAGTAAAACTCATCTGATCTCAATTTATCTTTAGGATTCTCAGTCAAAATGTGAATTTTGTACATAAAGTTTTTTATCAAATGGATTAATATAGTGTGAAACTATAAGGACCCTCTGTGTGTTCACTAGTCTTATTTAATTGTACTATGCTTTTGCGTTTTTTGGCCAAGTTCTCTGCTAAATTCTGTGCCCTGTCAGTAACAGATTACTGCACCTTACACTGTTTACTCGTCTTGACTGAAAATTATACTATGACTCATTCTGCTTCTATTTATCCACAACTAATATGTTTCCACAGCCCATAATGTAGTATACCCTTTACAGACATTGCCATATGGCCTGCATATTGTACAGCACGCTGTATAGGTGGTCTGAAGGGGGTTGAGGGTGCTATTTTGTGCTGGAGTGAGCATGTATTCTTTCAAAACAACGTAACTTTTGTATGGACGTTATTATTCACATGTTATGTTTTGCTACAAATATAGCAACATTAAAATGTAAATTATTTTATGATGAATGAAATTCCTGTTTTGATTATTGTATAGCAATGCATTAACATTTTTTTTTTTAGTTTGCATGACTAAATGACATACAGTATAAACCACCATCAGAATTATTTTATCCCAATTTAAAAAAAAAAAAAAATAATAATAAAAAATTGTATTATGGTGATTACTTTCCCAATTTATCCCTACCGCTGCTGAAATGCCTCAGTTGCCACCTACAGGAAATGGCACCTGCTGGGTGGCCTGCCCCTTGCTCAGCTTAGAAAGAGCCGGAGATCTATACTAGGAGGCAGGCAGGTAGGCAGCGCCCTTTCATCTGGACACCCCCTGGGAATGTTTGATTACAATCTGAACGCTTCCCTCATGAGACTTGGAAGTCCTGCTGCACAACATTTATTGATAGGTCACACAATCTCATTTTTGACCTTTTCCTACTGAGATGTATTATTTATGAATTCAGACTTGCTAAATGTCTGCAAAGAATATAGCTTTGACTGTAGTTGTCTTTTTTTATTTAATCTGCAATAAAAGGTAGGAAACCTTGTTGGTAGGTTTCTACGCCTATCTGAGAAATCTTTAGCCACTAAAAACCCCAAATAGCTGCTTATGGACACCATTTTTTGTAAAATGCTTGTGGAAAATTAATATAGGACTAGACAAATCTTTGTTTCTGGTATCAAACATTGTTTCTACATTTATCCTTAATATGATCAGTTTAGCAGCTGTAGTTAAATCAAGGTGTAATTTACAAACAAAAATCATTACAAAGTAATTTATTTATTTGATTATTAAAAAAAATGGCATTAATACCTTAACTGAAATATTTTCAGTAAAATCTTTTGAACAACAGTTGACAAATACCCCCTTCATGCAAGAGTTTCTTTAAAGAAGAAGGGGTTTGGAAATTATTTCCAACTCTTGGTAGGAGATCAGATAAATCGACCAGATTATTCTTAAATGATGTTTGGTGTGAACTTTATTGTATTAAAATGGTGTCTGTAAATAGGGAACAATATTTTGAAATGTGATATAATTTAAAAAGTGAGTAAGTAGATTTAAGAAAATGCACAGACTCCATTTCTTCAGTAAATGTTAATTTTATATGCAGGGATCAAGTTTCCATAACAGAACAAGGAGATTCAAAGTTTTTACAGTTTGTAGGACATTAAGTACCCAGTTTTGCAGGGTGTTTTCATTCCCCTGTTCCTGACACTTAACCAATAGTACAGGGACAGTGTTCTGTGGTTACACCTCTTTCTTTGTACTGTGTGTGTGTGTGTAATGTGTTTGTGTTGTGTGCAAAAGATGTAACTAGTGTCATGTGCTGAGGTAGCCTTGAGCATTGCTGTAAAATAAGAGTAAATAAAATTACTGTTTTCCAACTTGTTGTTCTTAGGATGTTAGCTAGCTGTTGCCATGTTATCTTGGGCGTTTCGATTTCCTCAGTCAGCATCCGTCATTTGTAAGAGAAGTTACCGTTAGCTCGACGCCCAGACATGTGGATTTGGCTGTTTTTCTCAAGAATATGCGACTTGCAGTCAATTATTGCCTGTTTGCAATAAATACCAGGCAAGTAAGCTCTAGGCCCAGAGTCTGTGGGTCTAGCCCTTATCAATTGTCGTGCAATTTGGAACTATCAGTACGCTATCCCCAATGTTAGCCGGTATTTATTAATTAGGTATTTAACATGCTTTTTCATTTAATGCTATGTTTGCATTTAAAAATAGGGTTCTTGGGAGTGGTTGGGAGCTTATGTGTATAGTGGAGAGTAGTGTGGCATTGGTTTGGTTATTAGAGGACTCAGAATTGTTCTCCCCTAATTTTGTCATGACCAGAGAGAGAATGCTGTAACTCATTAGTTTTCATTGGTTAAGTTTTTAATATTTTAATTTTGTTTCTTAATTTTAGGCTGTTATCAAAGAACAGCTACAGGAGTCCCAGGGAATGTGTGAATATGCTGTTTATGTCCAAGGTGAGTCTAATATTACAGTTTGTGCCATTTTCATTTACAATTGAAAATTACCCAACCTTATGGCAAGAAGCTTCACAAGGGCTTTGTCCATGGAGTTTGGATCAACTAAAGCTGGGGCTAGAACCCAAATCCCAACACACCTTTTGATAATCAGTCACGTGCTTTAAGGACTACTACAAGCATCCGACATTGGTAAATATTTTAAAATAAGTACTGCCGTTATTCTAGGAATTCATGTTTATGGCTGTCCTCATGACTGAAATAAACACAGCAATAAAGCATTTTTCAACACTTGATATCTCAAACAGTAGTATTTTCTGATGAGTTCATGTACTTGCATGTATGGAAACAAGCAGTGCCATCTTACTATTTTTTTTATTTTTCCTGAATAGCAGAATGTTCTAAACCAATACAAGTTTGCATAAGAAATAGTGACCAATACGTCTTGATGCTGGGCACAATGTTGCAAACTTAAATTTATAAATTAATTTTGGTGTAAGCTCTTTTTTTATGTTGTCTTGTAGCTTTAATATTCCGTCTTGAAGGGAAGATTCAAGAATCCCTGGAGCTTTTTCAGACCTGTGCGATTCTCAATCCCCACAGTCCAGACAATCTAAAACAAGTGGCCAGGTCACTGTAAGTGTAAATGTAAATTGATGAGCCATACTGTGTCAAAAAGAGTTTGTTCTTTTCATTTCTCTTGTATAACTTGTTGTCGTGCCTGTCTGCAAGGTTTCTGCTTGGTAAACACAAAGCTGCCATTGAAGTTTACAACGAGGCCATTAAGCTCAATGAGAATGACTGGGTAAGATGCTTATGTTCTTCTATTCCTGGGTAATGTTTATTGTTAAATACCAGACCCTTTTTTCTTTTAAGCACCAATATAATGTTCACTTTTTTTTTTTTTTGTTTCTAGCAATTCAGGTATGCAGTTCATTAAAAACTTGCCATGATGTTTGAGCTAGAATAAGGATATAAGTGCGTGATTTTAGGTGAGATCCGAGGTTAGGTTTGAATCTGCTTCGGTCCAGCCTAACTGTGAAACTGGGTTCAAGCAAAGATTCCATAGATAGTCAGGTGGCTTATGTATGTCCCTCAGAAACCAGTTGTTATACAGTAATTCCCCTTCACCTCCAGATGAAGTCAAAGGGCTGGATTCAGAGTACTGTACTGGAAGATCACATATACGTTCTACTGGAATTGATCACTTTGAAACCTAATGGCATAATAACTTGCTGCTGTCAGTGCAGAGGTATCTTGCCAGTTTATAATATATTTTATTTTGTTTGAATGCAGGAGGTTTTCTATAATCTTGGTGTGTGCTATATGTACCTGAAGGATTTTAAACATGTAAGTACTATGATGAAGTTGAATGTCCTACTGTTTTATTTATTTATTTATTTATTAAGTAAATATTTTTTATTATTACATGGTGTGTGTGTGTATTAATATATATATATATATATATATATATATATATAATGTACTTTTCTAAAAGGGTAATCTGGAAGTTAAAGCTCTAGCAATACACAGTAAATATTGATTCTAAAAATCAGCATATAAAAGGAAGCCATATAAAAAATGAAAAAAAAAAAAGAAAAAAGAATAAGTACAACACTTTGAAAAACTCTTGCTAGGGTTTATGGACCAGACTTCTAGCATATTTAAATTATAATAACAAACACATTTAGTTTAATTCAGTAGCTTTTCATCCTTTAAGTAAAGTGATTTTTTTTTTTTTTTTTTCAAAAGGCAAAAGAGAAGATGAATTGTTCGCTGCAGCTGAATAAACATGACATAACGTTCGTGATGCTTGGGAAGATCTGTCTACTGGAAGGGGACACAGCAAGTGCAATTGAAGTGTACAAAAAGGCTGTGGAGTAAGTGTGCTTCTGCTTAAATTCAGGAAAAAATAAGAAGATATACCAGTAATGTTCAGTGTGTGGAATTAACAAAAACATAGTAAAAATTTGATATTTTATAATGCGATACTTTGTACTGTGATAACTTGTAACAATTGTAAGTCGCCCTGGTTAAGAGCATCTGCTAAGAAATAACAATAATAATAATAATAATAATAATAAAAATAAAAATAAAAATAAAATAAAAATAAAAATAAAAAAAAAAAAAGAGTAGACAAATCATATGTTTAGATATAAAATACTTTATTCATAAATAAGCACACAAGACCGTGTGCTGCAGGGCATTCGGAGCGTCCTCCAATCTCACAAGCCTAAAGCCAGAAGCAGAGCAGCTGTGGGTGGGCTACCGATCCCGGAAGACAGAGATCAGCCCTGCTTCTTATCCACTCTGAATGTGCTTGGTGTCTGGCCAGTAGGGTTCGATGTTGTGCGATGAGGAGAATAAGTCCCTGCCGGTTTCCCAACCCCCACCCCGGGAGTGTCAGAGCTAATGTGACAGCCCCCTCGGGGTCCCCAGCAAAGTTCAGCCTCTTTGCACAGCCTGGACGTGAACCGTCACCCGGGGACCCCTACCATTTCAGGATTTCAATCAGTGGGCAAATGGGATTGAAAGATAGTAAAGTCAGAGGAAAACAAAACAGACATGTGTTTAAGGAAATATGGAGAAACAAGAGACTATACATTTAGTAGAATGTAATAGTCAGGACAGAGAGAAAAAACAGTAAAGTTAGAGAGCTCATTTTAATATAGCTACATTATCCCTTTCATCCTCTAGTTGCAGCAATCCCTAGCAGCACATCGGGCACCATCTCCATTAGTATAGTCAAGCAATCTCTAGCAGCACATTGGGCACCAACTCCATTAGTATAGTCAAGCAATCTCTAGCAGCACATTGGGCACCATCTCCATTAGTATAGTCAAGCAATCTCTAGTAGCATATTGGGCACCATCACCATTAGTATAGTCAAGCAATCTCTAGCAGCATATTGGGCACCATCACCATTAGTATAGTCAAGCAATCCCTAGCAGCACATCGGGCACCATCTGCATTAGTATAGTCAAAGACTCACTCTACTGACAGCAGACCTTTTTATTTTAGCACAGATCTACAAAAGTAGGTTCCCACCTCCATTAGGACTCTTTGAAACAGGCGGAACCACTTTAGATGGAAAATACGCATTTAGATTTTTGCATGGGGGAGGGGGATGTTAAATAGGTACCATTTCATTTGCATAACATTCTTCATAGTGTCGGAATTGGGGTCTTTGCAACGGTTCTCATCCTTCCTGACCATTTTTGATTTTTGCTAAGAACATGAAAAACAGTTGGAAAGTTCAAACCCCGCCACGAAAGCCCTCCCCGACGGTCGGAAAAGGGTTGATAGTCAGGGCCAATATGGCTACTTAAACTAACTAGCCACAAATTATACTCCCAGAAGTGTACTGAAATTAGCTAGCCGCTTAAAAAATAAAAAAATACTAAGAGTGAGAGGATATATATTTAAATGGTTTAATTAGTCTTATCAAACTGTCCTGGTTTTGAGCTATGAAACTCTGGTCACCCTAGTGATAATGCATGTTGGTTCTGTCCTTTCTAATATTAACAATCTACTAAAAAAAAAAAGAAAAAAGATACAGGGTTTTATTTAATGATTTTCAATAGTAGGCCAAAATGGTGGTTTCGTAACAATACAGGTTATTTAATAAGGGCCAAATATCTTATGTTTTAAAGTATTTAATGGAGCCCAAAGAGAACAACTGCACCTTAATCCTTTATACAATAATGAATGCTTAATTGTTTCAGTCTTTCGATTATCTGTGTACTGCTGTACCATTTCAAATAAAAAGTGTTCTAAAATCTTGAAGATGACTGCTAAACTTTGAATGGACAGACAGTTATTTATGGTGCATTTTATTTGAACCATTTAGGTTTTCTCCTGAGAACACTGACCTTCTGACGACCCTTGGGTTACTCTACCTGCAGGTAAGAGGAGGAGTGAAATGGTTTCATGGCTTCATTAGGTGTATCACCTCCTGTAAATTAATGGGTCTCTATAAATGCCTGTCGCTGGAATTCCTCATTAAGCGTCCCCGTAAGTTTTAAGTTTGTCAGCCCGCCACAACACCTACTGCTGCTAATATCTCATACACCATTTCAGCTGTGGAAACTCTGCGGACAAATTCAGACAACATCTTTTCACTTTGACCTGTGATAAAACAGCTCTCGTGTGTTTTTATTGCTTTCTGGGTGACCCAGTGCTTCAAGAAGTTGGCATCATACTCTGTACACATATGTATTCTTTGATTCCTAACTTTAATCATGGGTGTTGTGCAAGAAAATGGTACAATTGTTGTTTTTTTTTTGTTTTTTTTGTAAATCTACCACAGTGTTAAAGCCTTCGTATCTCAGAAACCATTTCTGGCAGTGAATTCGTGTCTGCAGTGTTATATAAACCCTTCATGTTAAATGTTTTGCTGGCTATGAAACTGACCTCTGACCTAAGATAGCTGCTATATTGAAGTTGTGACTTTTCAATTTACAGTAGCATAGAGACAGTACACTTTAAGGTATTATCTTACTGTTTGGTACATAGCTGTATTCTGTGATTTTTTAACTTAAGTTTCATTACAGGGTTGTCCAGTAAAAAGGACCATTTCACTGCTGCGTTGCTTTGAACTCTACCAATATCAATTATACAGACCACAAAAACTTCCATTTCAAGTATATAGGCATTTGAGAGTTTGCGGACCATGTTTTGCATACTGCAGTATGTGCATCACTACGCCAGGTCAAATATCTGTTTCAATTACGCATGCGAAGCTGTGTCTGCATTTGATATAACTAAACACATCATAGCCGAGTCAAATTTGCTGTTTGTGGAACATGGTTTAATATTGGCCAACCTCCCTAACGCTGTAATTGTTTCAAGGACAGACCGCAGCTTGGTTACAATATCTTGGACTCCTTGGATCGGATAACATTAGGAAATGTACTGTATTATACTTACATAAAAAGGGTAGACATACAAATGTGTATCTGGGTATCTTTTCTATAATTTTTCTTCCAGCTTGGAGCTTATCAGAAGGCATTTGAACACCTTGGGAATGCTCTCACCTATGATCCCAACAACTACAAGGTGAGAATTTGCTCAGTAGATTTCTCAGTGTCTTGGAACGCAATTTTTAACCTCCAGTTCTTTTGCTCCAACACAACAGGAGCCAACATCGATGTATCTGGGACACAACTACAGTTGTATCTTTATTATTATCCAATATTTTTTGTAGAACAGTTGGAAAATGGGTTGGTTCGCTTTCATGAAGCAATTTGTAACAGTGGGCCAAATGATAACATGTTGAGATCCAGGGATTGTCATGGCCCTGGAAGATGTCTGAAGTCTCTATCTTGCTTCTTATAGTGTCTGCAAAATTGTCACGGTGGACGAGTGCATTATTGTCTTGAAAGCAGCCATAGCCATCGCCATCAGGTTACAATTGCATAGTTGAAGTAAACTATGGCATTCGTTTAGCCATCCAGATTAATGAAGGGACCCAGGGTATACCAGGAAAACACATCCCACACCAGGGTAGACCAGGAGAACACGCCCCACACCAGGGTAGACCAGGAGAACACGCCCCACACCAGGGTAGACCAGGAGAACACGCCCCACACCAGGGTAGACCAGGAGAACACGCCCCACACCAGGGTAGACCAGGAGAACACGCCCCACACCAGGGTAGACCAGGAGAACACGCCCCACACCAGGGTAGACCAGGAGAACACGCCCCACACCAGGGCGATGCTGATCCATTCAGGGAGACAGGTCCTTATAATGTGGCGAGGTAATGTTAGGTTTCCGGGACCAACTGGTGAAATGTTTGTAATTAATATAGCCATTCTTCCTCCCTGTCCAGGCTATATTGGCTGCAGGCAGCATGATGCAGACCCATGGAGATTTCGATGTGGCCATGAACAAGTACCGTGTTGCTGCCTCCGCCATCCCGGAGAGCCCCCCATTATGGAACAACATAGGAATGTGTTTCTTTGGGAAGAAGAAATATGTAGCAGTAAGTACCAGTAAGGGATCACGCATTCAGCACTAAGTAGCTGTACAGAAATCTAACCCTCAGCAAACCCTGGTATTGCTGTGATACAGCCATCTGAAACGAGTATGTATCAGTTAGTTAGAATCAGATTGATTGTATCAGATTCAAATGACGTCACATTAATTATTCCAGATTTCTCAAATGGCACAAACATTGAGATCACATGAGAGCAGAGTAGTGGATTGTGACTTTAGTTCCTCTACTACTGCATCCGTAATTAGATATTCCAGAGCTCTGTATGTCAGATGCCTTTGTGCACACAACACTCTAGTCCTGCAGGTACAAATGCGCCCACAGACACAGCTTTGAGGACCTATACTACAGTGCGATTCCTCCAGTTAATCTGTCATTGGATTTCAATGAATGGTAAATTCCATACATGCACTTGTACATAACGTCCAACTTAAACGCTACATTACAGTTACCAACAAGATAAAAGGGGATCATAAAAATTGTAATGTTCTTATACTGTGCCTCCAGGTTTTATTTTCTGATTCTCTGAAGGGTTATTAATCTAATCATCTTTTTTTTTTTTTTTAAACTGTGAGCAAGGATTACACTTGGAGCTGAGTTATCATGTAATTAGGCTCTCTAATTAGCACATTTGTCATGCTGACATAATCAGCTTTTCAAGGTATGAATAAATCTATTAAGGTGTTCAGTGTTCAGAGTGCTGGACTGCACTGTGGAAGGTATGGGTTTGAGCCCAGGCTTGAAAAAAGATGGTCAAGCATGTTTGTCCACAATGTGAACTCCCTAGAATAGCTAGTCAGGAAAATTACAAATCTCAGTTCAGTGCATTAGTAATTCGCAACTTTCTTGAATTCCAAACTATTCTGTGCATCTTCTAGGCAATCAGCTGTTTGAAGCGAGCGAATTACCTGTCTCCTTTCGACTGGAAGGTCTTGTATAACCTGGGGTTGGTCCATCTCACCATGCAGCAGTATGCTTCCTCCTTCCATTTCCTGAGCGCAGCCATCAACCTGAATCCCAAGATGGGAGAGCTCTTCATGCTGCTGGCTGGTACTTTTATAACAGCATCTTTTTTCTCCTCTGTTGGTATAGTCCTGTATAGAAGGCCGGCCCATTGGTAGTTTTGGGAAAAGTGTTAAAACAGCATTTGGCCACTCTAGAACCAGCCTGATTCCTGCTGTAAAATGCTGAATATGTGTTCCATCACATTTGTATTTCTTCATTTTGGAATTAAACTATATGAGCCAACGAGTTGGATTGCTATCATACACACATATCCTTTTGAAACACTTTTGTACAGTGACTTTTCGTTCATAAGAAAGTACATTTCAGATTCTTTCACCTCTTTCATTGTTTTCAGTTTGAATTTGGCTTAACTGACTTGCACAAGTAATAGTCAAAGTCATCATAAAATGTACCAATTGACCTTAAAGAAGAAAATAAAATAAAATGTAGCAATAAAGGGGTAAACATCTACTTAAAAAATAAATAAATAAATAAAAACTTGTCATTAATGTATTTGGATAACACTGGCTCTAGTGTATCAGACAGTAAGCTATAAATTGCTTTTTTTGCATGTTTCACAGCTTATATAATGGCAAGTAACCGACACATTCAATCCAGGATTTTGTGAGAGAAAATTATTGTAACAAAAAGAGACAATCATAATCGGATTTAAGATATGATATATTTAAAATGGTCACACTTACATGTATTCTTAGTTCATTTGCACACAAATCAACAAAGCAAAAATGATGATAAATAAATATTTAAATTGTATTTTTATAGTGGCCCTGACCAACCTGGAGGATCTTGAAAATGCCAAAAGATCATACAAGCAAGCAGCTGCTCTGGACCAGTAAGTTTGCATTGTTTTATAAGAAATGTGTTTGGGGGTTAAGCGTTTTTTTCTGGTAGAACCGAACCAAAGCGAAACAGAATTAGTTTCAAGTAGGGTGCACAATAAAGTTCTTATTTGAGATATCAAAATTATTGAATTCATAATTTGATCTGTATAAACCACTTCATAAGCACAACAGTGTCGTTGTAGTGAGCACCCAACTTTTAAAGTGGGTGAAGGCACTTGGACACGGCAAGGACAACTGCTTTTGCTTACATGTTCATCTTGAAACAATGCATAACTACTGGCTACATGCCCCTAGTTCTTGTGCTACAGAAACTGACAAGTCCTATAGAGGAGGCTACAGATTAAATACTATTCAAACTATGTAATACTTATCACTTATTAAAATCTGATTCTGAAGCTGATGCAAGTGTTTATCATGTGCTTTTTGGCAGTAAAAGAATAATATATTTTTTTAGAAAAGGTTTAATTATATTTTCATTGTGTTTGCTTTCAAAATCCCTGTATGTTTCCCTAGCCCTAATCCTGCACTATGTAGTTGTTATAGCTTGTTCAAATGTGAGTTAGCCAGGATTTTCATGTTTTGGAATGAGTTCTAGTAGGGCTTTGTGGCTTGTTTAAATATGTGCTTTTGATGTCCATCATAACTTTAATTCAATGCTGGGCTGCGCAATGCCCCTGTAATCTTGTTGAAATTCCAGAGTACACATTGCTGAATACAATATATCCAAAGAAACCCCATTCTGCCAGCCATGAAACTCAGAAATTATTTAACCGAGTGTTAAACAATGACTTTGTTTTAAATTCCTAACCAGATGACCACGTTCATAAACAAGTTAGTGTTTCACACACGTTTTCAAGTCTCTGTTTAGCATGACTTCTCCTTAACTTAAGAGCATTGTGATGACTGGTCCCTGGACAATGTGTATTTAGATTTAAATATACAAAATAATATTTTCTGTATTTTTCTGAATGTTGTTTAAATTCTCCCCTAAGGAAAGCTCTCTCCTCAAATGTTACATTAAAACATGCATCTGCATCACAGCACATACATTTGTAGTAAAAAATAAAACTGTCAGTTACACATTAATTAGTACACCAAACAGGAATTCTTTATCCATCCAAAGCACTTCCAAAACTGTTTGCTGTCGAAGGATGCGGAACTATAACCAACCTAGCAGATGTGTTTGTGAACTTCACGTTAGACTTGGTAATTAGAATTGTATGTACATACTGTAAATCATGTTTGTACTTTTTCCTTCAAGGTCCAATCCGCTGATCAGTATGAACTATGCCATCTTCCAGTATAACCAGGGCTTAAAGAAGGAAGCGCTGCAGCAGTTTCAGGATATGGAGAAGAGGGTGAACAAACTTATTGAGAGCAACAGCAATACTGAGTTTGATCCTGAGGTTAGTCCCTGCACAATGACCCTCATGACCACAGAGCTACCATTAGTTTAATGTTCCAGTGATTGTGTTTCTTTTCAAGTTTAGACAGTCATGGCAGAAAGGAACACCTACACTGTTAATCAATGTGTAGACTTGCTGTTCATGTGTGTAATAGGCAAAGTGCTCGTAATGCGGCAGAGGCCTACCATGAACAGTATATAAAGACCGGCCAAAGCCAAGACCAAGACTTTAATGCTCTGCATGTGTTCTTGTCCACAGTGACAACTGAAATGAAAATAACATGTTTTGTAATAATGTTATTTTCATATCATGCTTGTGTAGCAGTATTTTGTGAAGAGCATTTGAAAGGTGCTATATCAATGCATGTGCTGTTCTTTTAGAAAGTTTCCTCTTTCTTCTCAGTTGGTTGATATGGCTCTGAAGATGGGAGCAGCCCTCCAGGTCGGGGAGAATCTCGTTTGGACCAAGCCAACCAAGGACTCCAAATCTAAGCAGCAATCTGCCACCTCCATCAAATCCACCAGCTCTCAGCAGCCTTTGGGCACTAACAAGGCGTTAGGGCAGGCTATGTCATCCGCTGTTGGTTACAGCAAAAACATGCAGCTGTCTGGAGGTAAAGCAACACTCGCCAGACAATGTTTACTTCAATGGACTCCTATCTTATAAACTTTATATCTACCTCATAGTAATGCAGGATCATGTAAATATATAATCAAGACTGAGCTGTGTTTTTTGATCTTGAGACCAAAGGGGTCAGTCTTGAAGTGTTTCTTTTTATACCTCCAATAATGGGAAACAATATGTAATATTCATATTGTGAGTTAAAATCACCTACATATGAATTTATAACAAAACTGCTTTTTCTGTAGCACTGGGTGTGCAAGGAGGCTCAGCAATGAAGTGGTTAATATGAAAAGATCCAGTAAAATGCAGGTTACCTTGTTTGTAAAAAAAAAAATATATATTTTAATTAACTCTCAAACGTATAGAAACAACACGCCCACCCCATTTGCACAGCTGTCCCTCCGACATCCACTGACCCCAAGACATCAGATTCAAAGCAAGCTGTGTCTCAGGTGTTTGGTTTGTTATGTTCATCAGGTGGTGCAGTCCCGAGCCAGCAGAAGCCCCCCTCTCTGCCCCTGGAACCAGAACCCAGTGCCGAGGTTGCCCCGGAGGAACCCACCTCCCCCACTGAAACCAAGGACAAGAAGAAAGAGAAGAGGAAATCCAAGCCGCTGGCAGAGTAGAAAGCCACATATCCACATCAAGGAACGTCCTAGTCTGCTGCACAGGAGTGGCTAGCAACAAGCCTTTTTTTTTTTTTTTTTTTTTTTGAAAAAAAGGATCCTTGGTGTGATTTGTTTTGCACTGATGCAGTTAATTATTTAATGTGCACAATTCTGTACTGCGTCCAATACTCACCTGCAAATGTGGAAAGCAAGGCAGCCATGTCAAAGTTATATAAAAAAAAAAGGAAAGTTAAAAACATTAGACCCTTTTGCGCAGCCGAATGGAGGAATAAATCTGTACATTAATGCTGGCTGCCAGAGTGGATCTGTCAGGCAGAAAGATTTACACAATAATTGTTGCTAGGTATATAGTACAGTATTTTATCAATGGTTGTTTACAGGGTATGGGTTTTTACCAGTCAGCTTTCTTATTTATTTTAACTTGTTGGTACACAAAAATGATTCTAACCATTTAAATGTGTAGCGATTTTAAAACTATTTCTTTCATGGGACCAGTTTTTTTTTTTTTTTTAATGCAAAAAATTAATCTATTTTGTTTTATATAGTGTTCAATTGTTCTACGTTTTCTGTCTATAGAGGCAGTTATTTTTATTTGTATGCTTACAAATGTATACAGGTGCAAATGCCTGCCTTTAGTGTTTTAAATACTAAATGTCAAATAAATTAGATATATTCAGTCAATCGGTTCTATTACACTAACCTGCTGTATTTTAACACATTAAATAGTAACCTGGACATTCTAGGAGGAAACAATCATTTTAAAAAAATAATCTGCTTCACAAAGTTGTAGTCCCAGTGATTTTTAAATGTGTGCATTGAGGGGATTCTTAATGGACAGTGGTACATTGCAGGTATCTCTAGATATCTATAGGTATTTTTGTAATTTTAGATTTCATTCCAGTTTTTAGTTTTTACCTATTTCATGGTTTATCTGAAGAACATTAAATGCTTCAGGCGGTAAACTGCATATTTATTTCAAGAGACTACTTACATCTATATGCACCCTATTCATGGCATTGTGTTGTAGCAAGAAAAAGCTTGAAGTTATTTTCTTGTGATAACTTTGTCTTTATTATTTTGTCATGGCAGTGAAGCATTGGGAAGTGGGAGGATTCCTGGCAGATGCATCATCTTTTCGGATCTTGAGACTTAGAAAAAGCATACACTGTTAACAAAAGCTTTAAGTTTAAAAGAAGAACTTTATTGGACTCAAATCTTAAAATAAACAAAAAAACCCAGCAAACTTAAATGCTCCCATTATGCAAGTAGAGGTTTAAGATATTCAACTAGTATTAGCACCTTGAGACAGGACCAGCTACTCTTAACAGAATATCCTCCAGTTGTTTCAGGATTATAAAGAGAGGATTACATAGTCATACTTTAGGAGACCAGCTTTAAGACATTTTTATAAAACCCCTTAAAGAATTTAAAATGGAATATTGGATTTTTTGAAAAAAAGTGTTATGCTTTGTACCATTTTTATTGCTGTTATGCAAGACCAAATTGCATTTTAAATTGATTATGTATATACTTTTCCACAATGTTATATTGCACTCGTGTTGAATATTGCAATACAAACATTTTTCATGGTGTTTCTTAAATCCAGTAAGCCAGTCACAAACTGGAGACACTAAATTTACCTAAAAGCAGTAGATTGGCAAGTCAGGTAATTAACCCAGTAAGTGAATGTAGAAGCATTACGGTTTAAAAAGCAAAAGGCTGGGACCCAGTACCAGACTGAGATTGTCAGTTAACTCAAATAAACTAGTTCCCAAGTTTTCCCTGTACCACTCATCCAGGATATTTGCAAAGCCTGCATCAATCACATCTAAAATCCACTGTGCATTTTATTATCTATTTAATTCTACTGTAACCAAACCAACTAATAAATTCAGAGATGGTAAGGAAATCATTGTAACATATCAGAAGTTATTTGATATGTCTGGCTAATTCAACAAATAACTCAGATATTTAATCCAGACAAAGAGAATTCAGTACTTGCCAATATTCAGTCACAGAGGCATATTCAGCATTGCATAGACAACCTTTAAGGCCCTGTCCACACTACATAACCGAGAACCATACTCGAAACTGTTCCAATTAATCCAGCTCAAAGTGTCCACACTGAAGTATCGTTTCATGTTTAGCCAGGTTTAATGCATCAATACAGAATTAGAATAGTTCATTTACAGTTCCTACCAGTGGAAATTAACATGATATAGTTTCCCACCATGTACTATTTTATTTTAAATGCTCCATATTAATAGAGGTCCATATTGCTAAAAAGAAATAAAACAAGTATTTTGTAAAAAGTAAATGTGAACACACACAAGTTGGGCTTGAAGTTTTCAGGTTTTATTTTTACTCAGTTAAACAAATGGAGCCGATTCTGTTTCATAATTAAAAACTCAGAAAAAAAGCTGTTCATTACAAAACAATCTATGTTTTTACCGTCATATCTTGCCTGAGCCTAATTCTGGTCCCTTTAATTTATTTCAAACAGAGCTGATAAATTACGTGAACTGTTCATCCCCGATCCTACTTTTAACTCGCATTGCATTTTTGCAGTCCCTAAGTTAACGTTGTGCTTTTGTTATTTTCCCCACTAGTTTAACAGTGATGTCCTAACAGATTTTTTATTTCAAGCATAAAAATGAATATCTAGTGTGGAGTGTACTCTGACAGCAAGTCCTTCTGGTGCCTGTTCTGCAGATTTTACCAAACATATCACAAAGCATTATGGGATATTGGAGGATACACAAAAAATGCAGTTTGGTATTACAGCGTCCGCACTTCTGACAAACCGCACTACCTGATGCGATCTAATTTCAAACCACACTCGAGACTACCCCCCGAGGTGGTCTTGAGTCCGGTTCTCGAGTACGGTATTAAACGCTGCATAGTGTGGACGCCAACCATATTTAGCACTTTTAACCAGGTTTAAAAGGCAACTAATACGGTTTAAAGGCACTCGAAACCTAAGCTGTGAACTCTGTCACATGATGAGGGGCTTAACTTCAGGTAATCGTATTTCCTGCTAGGAGTACCACATAGACACTCTGAATACGTCATTGGAAAGCCCCAAGTCTGTATGTTTAAACAAGCCCGGTAGGTGTCTGAGTAATATGAGCATAACCACCGGGTTGAGTGTAAAGATTAAAATAAATATTTGCACGAGTACAATATAACGGGTCATTTTTGTAAAACTGTATTATCTGTCCGAAGAGTCAGGAACAGAATCCCAATTTATAATATTGTTCCAATGTGAAAATGTGCTTTGACTTACGACGCTTCAACTTACAACGCGACTTCCAGGAACCAATTGTGTCCTAAGTGCGAGGACTGCCTGTATCTTACTAACCAACAAAAACTGCAGCAGTTGCATAATTTGGAAGCACCTGATCGGAGGTTTTGCATGTTAAATCTGGGTCTGATAAATGACTGTTTTGACATTTCTATTTATTTTTTTCGGATTCATATTTTCTTTGCTAAAGTTAGTCTTTTTAATGCTGGGGTGTCAAACTCAATTTTGACAAAGGGCCGTTACGTAATTTAATATTTAGTGTGTGCATCAGTTACTTTTGTAAAGTTTTTTTTTTTTTTGATTGTATATTAGAAGAACGTGGATTGCCTCTGGCCAGTAACTGCATAGCAAGATCAAATTACAATTTGACTTTTGAAATAAATGAAAAAAAAAGAGAAAGGCAGGACATTTATTTCTTAAGCCCGTTTGCATTGATCCCAGATGCACTCTCTCCTTCCACTTGTTTGTTGGAATACATACCAAGTACAAAACTCTCTTATTGTTGCTTCTGACTATAGGTACTGTACACATTTAGCACAAAAAAGACAAAACCCCTCAAGATTATTTCAATTAAGTAGGGAAACCTTACGCTATCTGATTGTCAGATTGTCATGGTACTGAATAAGACAGTCTGCACTTAGTATTTCCATTCCAGCAGAGTCAGTTACTGCTCAGCCATTTCAGAGTACAACAGTCCCTCTGCTGAAATGGCATCCCCCAGCCCAACTGTCCGAAGTGGGTTTTTACAAACTAAAACAGGCGTGAAGTAAAAGGAGACATTTTCTCTGTGCCACACTACCACAGGCTCAGATGGATTTAAAGTCATAGTCTGTCCTGGCTCGTCCCGGGAGGTGTGGAACTCCAAGGGGGCTTTGAGGACCACTCTGTTCACGTCGATCTTCTGTGTGCCGCAGGCCTGGCACCCAGCCACCCTGGCGCCAGCAGACACGGCAGACACCTGGTTGGCCCAGAAGCCGTCAACTGTGGCCAAGATGTGGTAGGCAAGGGTGTGGAAGTGGATGCGGGTGAGATCAGCCTCAGACTCCAGGTCAGTGCGGCCGTGCTGCTTGAGGATCCATAAGAGTATATCACTGACCTGACCAACATCAGGGACACCGCTCCAGGAGGGCAGCTGGGAGTGGGGCCCCAAGCCCGCCTGCGAGATGAACAGCAACTCCTGCTCGTTCAGGCCAATGGAATTCACTATGGGCAGAACCTGCTAACAGCACATAAAGGGAAAGTCTAGAAGACTAAAATCAGAAACATCTACCTTCTCTTAAAAAACCACTGCCCCAGAACCAGTTCTTGCCAAGCCACTAAAATGGCAGCCCCTGTTTATTTAGCATCTGGCATGATATTTAATGGACAGTTTCCGCTGCTTTAGGACTCAAATAATCTGAAACAGAAATGGTCTTTTGAAAAGTAAAAAAAAAAAAAAAAATGTAATAGTCATTAAGTGACTACATCCATGAGCAATCAGGTTCAAAGGCATAGCTCTATTTTACTATGTGCCAATACAATAGGCAAAAGAGACCACAATATCTTTTCTTCAAAACACTCTCTACTGAGATCCTCTATCTGTTGTTCTGTGGAGTTACTACTCGCCACCAATCTAACAATAGTCAACAACTGAACAGCTCTTCAGTAGCCTCCCCTGCTCTCCTCCTCTTAGTCAGATTCCTCAGTTAAACCTATACATTTACCTCTCGCATGATGCTGTTCATGTAGTCCTTGTCTGTCATGCTGGCCAGCTCCAGGTGGATAGGGACCTCATTGGGGATGTCCGAGATGGTTACCACAGCCTACAAAACAACAGCTGACATCAGAATGCGATCACCAGACACCACTAGGAGCGGCTCCTTGAAGGACAGACGCATAGGATTTTCAACATGAAAACATGTTTTTTTTGGGGGGGGGGTTTTTGCGTTTGCCTTACTGAGTCATGTAACAAAAAGCAGATGGCACATTCGTACCATCATAATAGGATAACTCGTTTTGAACCTCAGTTAATATGCTTTGTTAACATAATGGCAACTGTATTTGTTATTTGCTTGCAGTCCGATGCTAGGACACCTTGGTAATGTACAGCATCCTTAAAAAAAGTGTTGCAGCACCACTGCTGGTAAATACTGCTTGGAGCTGAGACATTTTTTTGTCCACTTTATCCAACTCGGATCACTTTCTTACGAAACATAGCATTCCCAAATAGATAATCGTCCCCTTACAAAAAAAAAAAAATAAGCAAGATATCTAACAAATGTGACCCAAACGCACCGTGCTGGTGTGTTTTGTGATTGAACAGGTTATCAGTACAGATAAATGGTGATTTTTTCACATCTTGGTGCTCTGCTGCAATGTTATAAAACTATCCCTGGGCTTGGGCGGAATGTACATTTACTGTACAGGGAGGAACTATAGGAACATAAATTAATGATATTTTATTTAACATCATGTAATCAAAGAAACTATTAAATTATATTGCAAAAGTCTACTGGAAGCCATAATAGTACTATAATATTTCACGTTACATTTCAAAATGTCACATTTTTTCCAGTTCTTCATTAAGTATATGGAAAACTACAAAGCGGTATGTAATTCAATAACATAACATTATTCAGCAGGTTTCATTCGACTTTATGAAGCAAAATTAGTTAATTCTATAGGGTGATGCACAACTTTTGGCCAGAGCTGTAGTATTGATGCCATTTAAGAGTGTCAAATCCTTAAAATAATGGTGGCACAGGGAAAGTGGCCCTTTATGTTTTGAAGCATCTCAATGTTTTTGATTTAAACAAGGTTGGTCCTTAGAAATAACAGAGCTGTAGTGCCTCTATTTTCCAGTATAATTAGAACAGAACGAGCTGTGGATGTAAAACAATAGTCCATGCTAGTAAATTCTGGCATAGGAATTTTCTTTATTACCACTAATTCTGTGCCTGTTTTTTTGCACCCAGTACTGATTTCATGGGGGAAATACAGTAAAGTAGCACGACTTCAGAGTGTTCCTTTAACAGAACACGTATATGTGGTTTTGATATACGCAATCAGCAACCTCAGGACCTGGGTGTTCTTGGCACACAAACAATAAAAAAAAGCAATTGTCATTTTAGTAATCAGTACTTTAAAATAGCTGTACATTTTATATACCAGATTTTTTTTTTTTTTTTTATTTTATTTTAAGAGATTGCTGCTTTCCAATTCCTTCATGACCTCCTCTAGACAAATACTAATTTTAAAGTTTGTTTCAAGTGCCTTCCATTAAAAAAAAGAAATATGTGAAGCAAGTCACTGATGTAAGCAACCCCCATGGTCCATTTAAACTGAAATGACCCAATATCAATGTCATCCATAAACAGCACTGCTCCCACTCGCACACAGAGTGCCGAGGTGCTGCTGGAAGGAGGTGTCTATGGAAGCCCTTCCCACCTCTTTGAGACGCTCCTCCCAGAGCTCCCTGCCCTGGCCCTCCATCATGTGCAGCCCGGACAGCACCACCAGCTGGGGCTGGAACTCCTCCATGCTCCCCACGAAGGTCTCCAGTGTACTCATCTCCCCGTTGGACATGTCATGTGAAAAGATGAAGCGGTTTGCATTGGGTGCCTGTGACGAGCCCCACTTATCTCCTGGGACAAGGGAGGAGGAAAGAGAGTCAAGTCCTGCGTTTTGTCATTAAATGGGAGTATTTTGTATTCAGGACAGGAAATGTACATTAATTGAGTAAAACACAGCCCCAAAACATGCAAGAAAGATGAGACAAAGCATATAAAGAGACAGAAAATCTACAAAAGGGACCAAGTTACAGAAAGTGATGTTTTAAAAAGGCTCAAAATTGGGACTGACTTGTTATCACTTTAACATAAAGATCTCATGATGATCGTAGCTTGAAACAGTCTTACTAGACAATGGTCGTGTGACAGTGTTCTTGTATAAATTGTTAACTGTATTAAATCCGCTAGTACTCAATCACCCAGATTTTGGCTACTGACCAAGTAGCTCCCTCTTCCATTAATAATCACACACAAACTGCAGATAAAACTATTTACTAAGGGAGACATTCTGAAAGCTAGCAGGCAGGAAAGGTGGCAAACTACTTGACACACAGTGCACAAGATTAAGAAATGATAACAAAAACATAGAAGCCGTTTTACTGAATCATTTCCTGACAGGAAGCAGCAAGCAGTGTTTCAAATTGCAGTCAACATCATGTGCCTTCCTTATTCTTTTTTTCTTTCTTTTGGTAAAGACGCTCTTACTTTTTGTATATTCAAAGGTTGGTCTATAAACTTTCATATGCCATCAAAGGAGGAGACTGAAATGACAGTGACACTATTTTTCGAGTTCACTGAATACACCCCGTGCAAACCTAAAGGTTTATTTTATCTCAGCAATCTCCAGAAGCTGCAGTTTACGAAGGATTCACACCCAACCATATAGAAAACTGTCGTTATGTCTGAAAAAACCCAATTAATTTCCATATTGACATGATGTCAAAACCATCTCAGCACACAATGGCTGATCAACCTACTCACAGAAATTCTACAATCATTTCAGAATGATGTGGACAGCTTTCAGGTCATCAGTTAGAATCCCGAATAGTTTATGCAGAAAGGCCAACAGAGAATGTCCCCCAAGGCGCTGTGTCTGGGTTACATTACCTGCCTTGTACTCCAGGATGAGGTGGTACTCATCAGTCCCCTGCAGAGACTCAGCCGGGACAATGATCTGATCAGCCAGCAGCTCCTGGAGTTTGGGTCCGACCGGCCCGCACAGCAGCACCTGGAGAACAGATAGAGGCAGAGAGGTCAGAGCACAGCTCGTCACAAACCTGGGGGTGGCATCTCTATACAGGCTTAATCTGCGGGTAGAGAAATGGATAAACAAAAGCAGCATGTTTTGCTATAGCTGACACAGTTTGATCAAAACATTGGATCTAAACACTGCCGTCGTTTGAATCAAAAACAAATGCCAGCAGTGTTTAAATGATGTCAGTATTTAAATCTACCACCACTGAGATCAGGTGAATTTACCCCAGTGTTTAAGAATGTATGTTTCTCCCATAACAATCCAAGTTCTATTTAGCACAATAGCACTTACAGCACAATAGCACTTGCCCTAGTAAGGGAAGGCAGAGGGCAAGCTTACCGTCACGTGGGGATTGGTTGCCAGCTTCTGACCAATCAGAGCTGCGTTTCCACCCACAAAGTGCTGAAAAAGAGAGGGTGGACAGTGAATACAGAATGCAAACGGCAGTATTGTCTGAGCTCTACCCAGTCAAAATTTAACCTCACACAAGACTTTTTGTAATCAGTGTCTGAAGAGATCTTATGGGAAATTTCGGAACTGGAGTTTTAAACAAACCATATTCTCAGACTCAGTTTAATTGAATTCACTGTCAGACCCACATTTGGGATCTTTTTTCCTTATTCTGCGGTTAGCCATTTACTATACCAGTTAGGAGTTGCCATTTTCAAAACCCAGCAAAGCTACTGGCTTATTGTGAGGGGGTGAAAAGAATTCTGTACTGTTGAATCGTGATACTTCCTTGCACAACACATAAAGTGATAGCGATACATGAGCAATATTGTACTACTTGAGGTCCACCAAATTGTGATGCATGAATTTATTTGATTTATATATGATTTTTTTTATTTGATTCATGTGATATATATCAATCAAATAAAATGTTAAATCAAGTCTTTTTTTATTGAAAGTGTATGATTATGTAAGAGTTAAACTGTATTATTTACACAAAAGGTTTACGACTGCTTTCACAGATCCTGACCAAGGCTAAGGTACTCCAAAATTAGTGGTTATCGGTATACAGGAAATCAGCTCAGTCTTAATTTACAACCTTTTTATTTTATAATACATCAGGAATATCACATGTCCTGTGATCTGAACCTGGATACAATCTACTTGAATAAATCTTTCACATTTCAGTCTGCAAAACTGTACAAGCAGTATTAGCAGCAAGGAGGGGCTAACTTGCTTCAGGCAATAATGAACAGAATTAGGAGCGATTCACAAATGATGTAATTGCTGATAAGCAGGCACAATTACATGTTACCATCAAACAAAACATTGCTTAATGCAGTATTAATTAAAATTAATCAATTAATTTTGTCCCAATGTATGCAATTAAAACAGAAGGGAAAACAAGGATAATATAATGGTGTTACCACCTTGGGAGTTACTCCTTCTGTAAAACAAATTAAACCATTCTGTTTGTTTAAACTGTATTTGCCTAAAGCATTTCAGAATTCTTCTTTAGTTAACAAAATGAAAAATAGCAAGCACTTATCCAGTAATACAATACAATTGTATTATTTCATGTGTTACTATCTGGCCCATGCTAAACCTGCTCTGAACTTGTTAATTGTTCTTTTTTATATATTGCAGGACTGGGATTACTTTACCCTGGCAAACAGTTAATACACCATTCTGGCTAACCATGCTGACAAATGAAGACTCCCATTGTATAGCAGTTTGATCCATTCCTGATTTTACTAGGAGCTTAACAAGACACACCTCGGCTTGTTAGCTACACACTGGGGCTTATGAAGCGTGTATTAACACTTTGCAGTCCATTTATTCAGCGCTTGTCAGGTCCAATTTATTTTCATATGCGCTGTTTAAAATAAATTTTTCAGAGTAAAACAGGTTCAAAAGGCATTGAATTGCAAAAAAATACTCAGTACTGTATCTACAGCCAAGCCCCACCCCTTGTTCACCGTATTTTTCACATACCTCTTTATAGACGTACATACTGATAAATCCTCTCCTGATCACTCATTTTATCACCAAACTCCTCAATAATGCAATCCAAGTCATTATTTTATTACTATAACATCTCAGGAAGCTCTGCAAATGTCCGTGATATTCTTTGAGCGCTGGATGCAGAAGCAGCTACCTCCATTGTTATGTCTGTGTTATCTCTGTAATGCATTGGGCTATGAGTTACGGCCTTTTTTTTTTTTTTTTTTTTTTTGGTTTCATTCGACCATTGAAAGGTTTTCTCTGCTTTTTGGACTGGTAAGGGAAAATTGTAATGTCAGACCTGGTCCGACACAGGACTGCAAAGGGTTAAAACCTGGAATGGGTGAAACTGCTATGCAATAGGAGTCTTATTTCCATCCCATTTTTTTCCTGCCCAGATCACTATTTGGACCACTCTCAATCTGCACATCATTTTAGATCAATTGAACAGATCCTGCAGCGTAAGTCCCCCGTTACCTGAGCCCCGGGATACTCGGAAGCCGCCCTTGCTATCCGCTGAAACGACTCCTTGTCACTGTAGAATCGCTCAGTGGCCGCCCCCTTCTCCATGTAGTGGATGAAGGTTTCTTTGAGGTCCTCTTTGGAGTGCAGGACCTCGTGATCCAGCCCTGTGCCGGGATCAATAGCGAGCGCTTGCAGCAGCCCCACCCCGGTTACCACCACATCCACGCAGGTGTTCACTCTGAAAGACACACAGGGAAATGGTTTAAAGTGGCTGTAGATCTTACGTGCCGTGCACTTCGGGGATGGAAATAAGACCCACTGTTTGATCCATTCCTGATTTAACTAGAGTTTAATAAAACAACTGAGCCTGTTACCTATATACTGTGGCAAATCAGGCTAATTTTAAAACCTGGAAAGGGGAAAACTGTTATGCAATGAGTCTTATTTCCACCCCTGCATCTCCATTCACTGTACATGTGTGACAGAGAAAGAATGAATCTTGGTTATAAATCTCCCTCCTGTGAGGGTGCTATGTAAAGGGAACAGATTGCCCTGTTCTGGATGGTCAGAGAATTCATTCCAAAAGTAAGATGGAAGTCAGCCATCTAGTGTGGACTTGTGATCGTGTGTGTCTTGTGTGTGTTTAACTCTGTGTATATTACTACAGGAATGTAACCCATACTTTAAACAGTGCAATACACATTGCTGTGTATTGCTTGGGATTATTGTTTACGGTCACAAATGACCTGGTTTGCAAACCTCACTAAAATAAAACATTGTTTGAACATTGCAATCACTTGTTTGTCATTACTTGTGCACCACATCACATCTACATCTGCGCACTGCAGCCACTTTGCTACAACAGGTCAGTGTAGTTTTGAAAGAAAAATGCATTTTCTCCTTCATCAACAGGATATCTGGTGCTACACAAGGTTAAAGAACGCTCTCAGTTGGCTGGCCTTGAAGAAGTTGTGTTACATTTCACCCAAGCAGTGTCTTTGGGGTCGAAGGATGTTTCTTGCAGCTGGTTGGTTAGTGACAAGAAAGAAGGATGAAGACAACTGCATTCTTCAAGTGAAATAACCAAGGAAGTGCTACCTGAAAGCAAGGCCTGGCAATTTTAACCTAACGTAGCACCAGATATGTTTTAAAATACACGCTTGCTATAATATGTGCTTTTCAAAACTGCATGCAAGACCTATATAGCGAATGGAAGCGCACAACTGAAAAGATTTATGGATTTTTTTTTTGGTACAACTAAGATAAAACTAGAATTCTGTGTCCAATGCACAAATCACACGCAGCACTACTTGGCTGCACCTTGGAAGGCTGTGGTGCGGGCTGCTAGACTGGAGTACCACTCTAGAGGGAATCAAAATTTGTAAAATAAATAAATAAAAGATGGTTCTGTGGGTTGCCCAGTTTTAGCACAAAGCTCCTCAACTTAAGTTAATTCTGTTACCATCCATGCACTATAACAAATACAAATACAGCTACATTTAATTTATAATGGTGTAACTCCATCTGTGGATCTGGTCCATACAAGCTCTTGTGGTTTATTATGCCACCAGAACCCCTTGATGGAACTGCAGCTTTTTTATGTACAGTACAGTTGGGCGTGAAACACTCTTCTCTATATAATACTAATACTTACCCCACAGCCACCCTGGTCCACTGCGTGGCTGGGGCAGTGATGAGTGTGTCCCAGGCTGAGGAGATGGTCTGCTCAATGGTAGCAGTGCTGGAGCTTCCCTGAAGGCAGCTGGACAGGGACTGAAGGGTTTTGGTGAGGTAGCGCACAGCCACCTCTGGAAACGCAGGGTTCGAGTGGTAGAAGTAGCCAATGCTTACTGCCAGCAGCATAGCTGCAAAGGCTTGTCGCCACATAGTCAGATCAGACCTGGTCCTTCTGTAGCTAGGCTTTTTACCTGAAAGGGAATCACAAGAAACCGGGAATTAAACTCCAGCCGTAAGACGCAATAATTCAACACTATCAGAATAACAGAATTAAAACGAATTGGCCGTTTCTAGGCTTTCATAATAAAATATTAAAATGTACACTGGAAGCCTATTTAAAGTTAATAATAAATGTCTATTTGTTGCAATCCGTCATATCCATTATCAATAATAAAGTGCGTGAATAAATGCGCGAATAAACGACAAAACATGTCAATTTACAGAAACATTATATTGCATCTAGTAGTATTTTTCACTTAACATTTCAATTAATTCAATACAATGTACTGATAACCACTGCAATCGATACAAACACTTCCTTAAATCCAGTTTTCGCGCCGGCAAATTGGTATAGCTAGCTATTGATATGTAATTGCAATTGTTTACAAAACAATGTAAAAATATACACAATATGCATTACCGTACAATAAAAAACCGACACTAAAATATTATTAAATGCATGTATTTCACAAATGTATGGGCTTAACCTGGAATCGAAACTGTTCTGGCCGAGCCTGAACGCTGGATGCAGTGTTGTTGTGAACTTACGTTTTCAGACCGGCCGCGACGTCTCAATCTTGGGGGTCGGGTTTCTTATTTGCGTTGTGGCGTACACCATACAGACTAATTCCTGGCGCAACCAGTATTACAGAGTGTGCGCTGCCAACTCGAAGTGGCTTGCACTGGTTATTTCAGAAATCTGTGCATATTAACCGCTCGGCGGCAGATGATAAAGCGTGATTATGTTTTGAAAATATGAATAATACCTGGAAGATGCACAGAACGAAGCAGATGACTACGTGTTGGTAGCTGAGAGGTGTGTAGGGACTATGGTATTAAAATGGATCTCATTTTAGCAAATACAAATGTATTCTAAAACTATAGAGTACCTCTGTTTCAAATCGTATACTTTGTATTATGCCACCCATTTGACTTACATTTGGTTGTTCATTTGCGTTTGTGTTTACCGTACTCCGTTTCACGTGGTTTAGCCCGAAAAGGGGGGAAAAAAATCTGAACAGTGTTAGACATTTCGGTTTACAGTACCAACTATGCGTGCGTTTAAACTAAAAATGTGGTGGGGAATTTCACGGTCAGTAGGTACAGTTTTGTAGTTTGGGGTGCGCATAGTTGTTATGGGTATGCTATGGTTGTAAGGTGGTAATATTGTTGCACAGAGACTTTGTATCCTGTTAATAAGGGGTTCAGATGCTTGTCGCCAGTAGGTGTGGTCTCTCTTAATACAGCCAGTGATGTCATTCATGTAAATGAGTCAGCCGTGTGCAACCCGTTGTCACAAACGCGTGCAGAAAAAAGGACAGTTTTTCTATTGTGTTTCCCAACCACTGTATGTAAAACCGTTGCTTCCAGCTGCCCAGCATGTCCTTCTAAAATGGCTGTGCTCAGAGCATGTTTGAGCTCATAGCGTAAGCGTACAAGAAGACACGCAATGCACCTTTTGTCCAGGTAACTTGAATGAATAGCTGAAACTGCAACCTGAAGGAAGTCCTCAATCACACCCTTGCACACACATCGACACAGAACAACTGCTCGACACATTGTAGAAAATGATGGTACATAAGAAACATATGCAGGGGTCAGGGGCAACCCTACATTTAACCTTCCATCATCTTTGAAAAGACACATTTAACTAACATTTCATAATACACATTTAAGCTATTCAAGGTTATTTCCCGAATCTGCTGTTTGAAAATAATCAACTGTTATAATTTAATTGTGACACCAGAGGGTGCTGTTTCCCTTGATTTTGCCACTGGTATCACCATCAACATTTATCCAAGAATATCTTTGAGTGATTTTTTTCATATATATAATGAATCAGTGATTGGAAATCCTGGCCTGTGATTGGTTAAAACCTCATCATAGGAGGAAAAATAGATTGAACTATTGCCCTAACATCCTACCGGACAATAGTCTCCATCTGTCGTGTGATAGATCACATCACTGTCTGTCCCATCCCTTTTCAAAGGAACGCCTTTCTCCCCTGCACCTTCACAAGAGAAAATGGCTGAACACAGATTTTATGAGTTAACAGAAGACAAATTACAAAGCATACTACAAAAGAAAGATGCTCCAAACACTCAAAAGCTGATTAAAACGTCACTGGAAAACGTCACTGGAACTGAAAATCTTGCAAAATTGTCAAAATTTGTAAAATAGTGATTGTCTAGTTTAATCAATGACTTTAATAGGCCACACATGCATATCATTAAAAATAGTAAAAGGAACACATAATCCCAAATGGTAAAAATTCATGAGACTTTTCAGACATTGTTTAAGATGCCTAATTAAAGCACAAAGTGGTCTGACATTTTCACACAAGTGCCTGTTGTTTCTTTAACACTGAATATATGACCGGAAATTGAAATTCTCGCGCCCTGAGGTTTTCATGAAGGTAGATATATAAAGGATATAAATGACAAATCTTGAGGTGTTCTAATACATTTGCACGCTACTGTACATATAAAGGGATTACTCATTATTTAACACTGCGTGTACAGTAACCTGTAGTGACCACTCAGAGAATGACACTTCCTGCCTATACAGAGAGTGTAGTCGCAGAGCCCGTAGGGGTGCTTTTTCCAGCGTTCAGAGGTTTCAATCAGTGTGCTGTTCAGTGCCATGTGCGTCAGTTACTGCCTTCATTCCTGGCAGCACTGTGCTAACAGCTGATCGGAGCTGCATCCTTGCAAGGGCGTCTCATGGTGATAAGCTCTTAAAGCTGCACTGACGTTGCTCTTGTTGGCATTTTAAAGGCATACAAGGTTTATTCAGCAGGCTGTCTGTGCCAGACAAGACTGACCTGTTAAATAGCTAAAGAGTTGACGTTTCTACAACACACATGCCAATTAAAGCTATGATATGTTACTTAGGGGCAGACCGTGCCCCTTGTGGTCCACCGGTAAAAGTTGTGACAATGTGGAGAATGTTATGTTTATTCCCTCATGTATTACATTAACACTGTGTTAAAGCTCAAATTGTGCTGTGGTTTAAGAAAGCCCCCCAGACTATCACCAGCATTCCTTTTACAAAATGCCAAGATTGTAATCCCTGCATTACACCTGCTCTGCCCATCATTTACCAGCACAGGCTGCTGCCTCTTGCTCCACAGAGTAAAGGCTTAAGAGGTTGCTTGGACACTGAAAGCAGAAGCATGAAGATCCACCCATGCAGCTGTCATGTACTGTCATTGCATCTCCTGCTGGGGTTAATCTGTATGTCACACTTACATTTTTCATAAATCTGGAGACCCGCTAATCCAGTTATCATGAAACTTGGCATTTAAACAATTTACCCAACATTATTGAGAATATGTGATTCTGGAGTTTATATTAACATTATTTAGCATACATTATTGAGAATATATGATTTTTTGGATATATGATGGTGTCTGTTTGTACATTTACTGTTACATTTTTGCATATATCTGGATAATATATCATTCTGAATTTTGAGCCTTGCCGAGGGCTGAATGTTACTGACAGACTTGTTATTATCATTATGCTATCATATTGTTTGTCATTAAATTAATCTCAGAATAGAGACACTTCTTTGACAGCCATCTCTTCTTAATACAGAGTTACTTCACCAAGAGCCCAGATTAGCACATTTGAACGTGTTTCATTAGTATAAGTACAGCATGGGGTCCCAGAGTTTTCATTTGAAATCTTGTACTGCAACACATTGAGGTGTGACAGTCAATGTGAGTGGAAGGGAGATATACAAAGATTCTGAGGGGAAGCATCACAGAGGCTCCCATTCACAACACAGAACAACCTGCCACTGTATGACTGGTCCAATTGAGGTCAGACTCAAACAGAAGCAGCACGTAACTGGCTATTTCATTAAAATCCAGAAAGAAAAATCACTTGTCACACATAAGGTATTGTATAACTGTGGTATAAAAACCCTGTTATCTCCTAATGCAATCCTGAAAGGTGTAATGCATTGTTGTACCATGGTACTGTATCAGAGCTGTGTAATATATGTTCCAGATTCATTGAGTTGCCATTCCTGGTTATCATGTGATCTGCTAATAGCTCTGTTGGGGTTGATTGAGGGTAAAACAATGAGATCATGAAGGTACACTTATGGTATTTGTGTATTGTTTGTAAGGTTGTTTGTGTTGGTAGATCAGGTCACCATTAGATAAGATGCAGTCAATGCTGTGGTGTCTCAAGCATATTAACAGTAAAATATATTTCTACAAAATACTCAAGACACATCCAGATCTATTGAAAAACTAGCACAAATATTGGATTTTTATATGGTGTAATAAAGCATAGTGAAAGCATGGTCAATTATAGGTAAGCATTGTAAAGCACAGATATGGTATTAAAGTATATTAAAATAACATGGCAAACCATGGTCAATTATTGTAACTGCAAACTATAACCATGCGAAAAGTGCAGTGCAAAATTACTGTGGTAAACTTTTATAAGGGCTCATAAGGGCTATTTGATTATACATTTATGAATATCAAAAGAAAGCTTAACAGCTCAAGAACAATACGTGATCACGTGTATGCTTGACAAATGTAGCCTTCGCCTTCAAATGGGGCTTCTAAGAGAGCTGTCACTGCCAAAACAGAACATTCCACATTGTTCTAATGTTCTACCAGGAGATAATGCATGATAATACATTCATGACACAGCTCCACCAGTCATGATTGCAAGAAAAAGTTGTCAGCATTCTATCTGCTTGTGAATGATGTTGGCAGTAGTGTGCCTGCAGGGATTGCTTAAACTGTTTTGATGTGAAGCCAGAGCTTCTGTTGAGTGACATCACAATCACAAGCTTGGACTTCAATGCTATTTTTTCGTTGCTATGTTGCAAACAAGATTGCCCAGTGAGTTCCCTGCAGTGTGAACGGTTCTTGTCAGAGCTGTTCCAAGTTCTATCATTCTCCTCTGCTGGGGGTGCCTCTCCCTTCCAGGGATATTGTGAATACACACATACAAACATACTTACTGATGTCACACTTTAGCGCTGAGAACATGAGAAGCGCTTGTTCAATTGCAATAAAACCTGCTATGGACCTTATAAAATACATGGAGACTGTCTGTCCATCTCAACTGTAATAAAAACCAGTAAATTACAGTTCAGTTTTATTGAACAGTGCTGTTTTTACATGGTGTTGAACCAATAACAATATTCTGAAATGTTTTCTAGCAGAATTGATCATTTTTAGGCTTCAGTTTCAAATTTTAATTTGTCATAAAAAGCATCTGAAAGACTGTATTTGCAGAATTAGCAGTTACATTTAGTTGTATTTTTTGCAGTTAACAGAATTTGAGTAAGTTATCATACCAATATAGTTAAAAATTACAAATGCCATTCGCAAATGCACCAAAAAATTACAAAGTAGCCTGTCTTCAAATGAGGACAATTGTACTTAATGGGTTAATTGTGTTTAATCTTGAAATGTACATGTTTAGCAAATTAAACAAAGTCTAGCACCCTTGCAGAATGCTAACTAGCTGAATTTGAGGCTCAACATAGTTGCCTTGGTAACAGAACTGCAACATCTAATTAACTACTGTCTGACAGGTGTACTTACCAGCTTCACCTGTGAAGAGAGGTGTTCTGATTGGATGAGAATACCAATGGAGGGGGAGATTGGTATTCTAGAGAAAAGACAGAATGGAGCCAACACATCTACAGGTTTTAATGGTAGGATTGACTTATGTAGTTTGTTTTGCTTACAAATTTTCGACTGGTTCTTTTGTCACTGACTTTGCCTTATAAAGCTGAGCTCCCACTGTGTTAGAAACCCAGAGGTATTAAAAGTGAGTGAGATGCTATGTCACCCTCGTTTAATGAGATCTTGTGCACGTATAAACACAAGTATTCATGCGCTTTAATACTGTCAGCCATCATTTTGACAAACATATTTTTTCTATTGTTTGTTTAAGACGGTCTGGAAATTGTAAATGATTGCTACCTTTTGAAATAAACTGTTAAAAAAGCCAGAACACATGTTTTTAAAAAATGTATTTGTTATTTTTCACACAGGTAAGATGAAATCAGGAGGAATTAGGTTCACACATTTATCAGGTCAAACATCACAAGGCTTACATATTTAATATGCAGTAGACTTTCACTAATCTGAACTGCTTTGGCCTCTGTGATCAGTTGTCATTTTTCTTTAAATCTGCCTTGAGATTGTCTGGAGAATCCTAAATGTTGGCATTGAACAACTTTTCTCATTCCATTCAAATCATGTGACAATCTGACCTGATCACTCTGTCAGCTCCGCCTACTCAGTATAGACAGAGAGTAGATAGGAGCTGAAATCAAACTACCGGTATATCTGGTAGAACCGCTATTCATAAACATGTTCTCCTTCATTGTCTTATACTGAAAAATACATTAAAAAAAATGTAGACATGCATATTTCCTTAGTGTACTTGTCTGCTATTTTGAGTGGAGTTCTGCACGTCTGCAGTGCTGAAAGAGTTGTGCAGCGCTGAAAGGTAATATTTTTGGTGACGTTTCTCATACAGATTTTACTGCAGGTCTTTTGAACCCACAACTGAAACGCTTTCCGTTCTCTGCACAAGTTTTGTCAGTCCCTTGCCGGGATTCAAATTCACAGTGATGCGTTGAGGCAGAGCGATTTAGCTAAGCCACTGAGCCTACAGACAAAAAGATTTAAAAAATGCTCTTTGATCCACACATCTACACACTAGCTCTAAGCGCTAACAGAGTTTGAGCTTTGTGGAACACAATGTGTTTTGAATGAAAAAAAGCTTTACATTTCTGTACAAATGCACGAAAATAGACGTGGATGTGACACATTGTTGAGGCATGTTTTGATCAGCTTTTCTTTTATGCATAAGCATAAGCTTCAGAGACCTGTTTGGAGACTAGAGGAAAAATAACCTTCTGATCTCAGGAGGTTAGTGAAGGAGCTAAACAAACCAGGCTGCGTTACTGGAGATAATCTGAAAGGTTGAGAAAAATAAACTTAAAAAAACCTTCAGGAGGTATTGCAGACTAGATCACCTGGTCAAGGATTGGCCTTGTGGTGTGAAGGATGAGACTGCAGTCAGGGGAGCACATGTTTGCAGCCTGGCTCAGTTCCCATCTTCACAGGGGACCATTGCATTGGCTCAGGCACTCCTGGGGGTTAGGAATGCAAATGGGTTTATAGTTGAGGCAAATGTACGTCTGTGAATCGCAATGTCCCACTTACAGGTACAGAGAGGATCTGATTATCCAGTTGCAATTGCACTTGGTATCGACAGTCTTTCGCACAGTATCACAATATGGGGGTATGTGAAGATGCCTGTCCTGCTGTCCATACTTATTTTACACATGGACACAACTGAAATTGTTCCCCTGTGATCAAAGACATTTCACATAGAAATGGAGAGCCAGTAAAGCCTATGATAGCGTATGGCACATCCTGTATGTAAAAACAGAAATGTGAAATACGGAGTGGAGACAGATAGACAGCTTCCACATGCCACTATGATATTATCAATAACAGAAGTGAGAAAGTATATCCTTAACAATTCACCAGATAGATGTAAATGACACACTGTAAGTACGGACAGTAGCATATATGTAGAGACGCCTCCGCTATATCCCTGTCACTGGGGGATAATAAGATAAGACAATTTGTCCTAACGCCTTGGGAATTGCTCTTGAAACCTGTGTGTATTACAGTAATGTATCTCAGTGCATGGAAGATAACTGGATAGATAATATATTCTGTAGAGAAAACACTAATATTTATTGTTCCAGTTACGATCTGTCATCAGAGGATGCCACAATTTAATAGAATAGTTCAGCCTTAATCTTCAAGCTACAACCTTGAAGATTAATGAATATTAAAAACTGGCATTCTTGTTAAAATCAGGCATGCAGACAATACCATCATATACAGTACAGAATTCCACATACAAGTGGTACTGGTCTATCAATGTCAATTTAGCCCTTATGAGCGCTATGCTGATTAGTGAAGATAATGAATTGATTTAGCTTCACTGCTTTTATGGTATCCTTCTTGTCCCTAATAATGGATAATTGTATCCTGTACATTCTAGCTTGCATCTTATTTGGAATTGAAGTTGTGAAATGATGCACATAATACATTTAGCTTTAAAGCCTTTGGCCTAGAAGGAAATGGGAATTAAATGTTTTGCATATCAATTAACTATCCTGCTAAAATATTATAATAAAAAACACACATAGCTATTCCCCGGGCTTAACAGAGAAACATGAGACCTGACACATCTTAGCATTGCCCTGAAGAAAAAAAACTTGCTCCAAAACTGTCTGATCTTGTAAGAAAATCGAAGACCCCCCACTGACTTAAATGGGCTTATTTCATACCTATAATCTTTAAAACTCAAACTACATCATATTAAAGTTTTTATGAAGTGACATGAATACATTTACCACAAAACCTCTGTATAATCAGATAAAATGTGTAACTTTAAAAAAAACAGTAACTTAAAAAAAAAATCTATTTAGATGTATATATATATATATATATATATACACACACACACACACACACACACACACACACACACACACACACACACAAACACACACACACACACATACACTGAGTGTACAAAACATTAGGAACACCTGCTCTTTCTATGAACTAGACTGACGAGGTGAATCCAGGTGAAAGCTATGATCCATTATCAATGTAACCTGTTAAATCCACTTCAATCAGTGTAGATGAAGGGGAGACAAGTTAAAGAAGGATTTTTAAGCCTTGACACAATTGAGACATGGATTGTGTATGTGTGCCATTCAGAGGGTAAATGGGCAAGACAAAAATTTAAGTGCCTTTGAACGAGGTATAGTAGTAGGTGCCAGGCGCTCCAGTTTGAGTGTGTCAAGAACTGCAACGCTGCTGGGTTTTTCACGCTCAACAGTTTCCCATGTGTATCAAGGATGGTCCACCACCCAAAGGACATCCAGCCAACGGCAGGCCAGTGGTCGAAAAAGGCTCATTGATGAAAGAGGTCAAAGGAGGCTGACACGAATTGTGCAAAGCAACAGACAGGCTACAGTTAGTCAACTGACAGTCCAGTACAAAATTGGTGCCGAAAGACCCATAAAAGAATGCACAACTCGTCGTACTTTGACACGAATGGGGTATGGCAGCCGACAACCTAACAGAGTTCCACTTCTTTCAGCAAAACACAAGAAACTGCAGTTGCAGTGTGCTAAGGTATGAAAACACTAGACACATGGGGATTGGAAAAATATTGCCTGTCTGATGAATCCTGGTTCCTGCTGTTTCATGCTGATGGGAGGACTAAGGTATGGAGAAAACCACATGAGTACATGCATCTATCATGCCACGTGTCAACATTGCAGGCTGGTGGTGGTGGTGTGATGGAGTGGAGTGTGTTTTCATGGCACACATTGGGCGCCTTGATAAAAGTGGAGCAACGTTTGAATGCCACAGGATATCTGAACATCATTGCCAATCAGGTGCATCCCTTCATGGCAGCAGTGTATCCATCTGCTAATGGATTTTTTCAGCAGGATAATGCCCCATGCTACAAGGCTAGAATTGTCCAGGAAATGTTCCACGAACATGACAGTGAATTCAGCTTACTGCAGTGGCCTGCCTAGTCACCAGCTCTCAATCCAATTGAGCATCTGTGGGATGAGATGGAATGAGCTATTTGGAGTAGGGATCCACTACCAGCCAACTTGACACAACTGTGGGAAGCATTGGAGTCAACATGGGCCAGCATCCCTGTGGAACGCTTTCGAAACCTTGTAGAGTCTATGCCCCGACGAATTGAGGCTGTTCTGAGGGCAAAAGGGGGTGCAACTCAACATTAGGAAGGTTCCTAATATATATATATATATATATATATATATTATATATATATATTATACTCAGTGCCTGTAGAAAGTCTACACCTCCTTTTTTCACATTTTGTTGTGCCAGTGCCTCAGAGTTTCATGCATTTTTTCCACATATCTACACACCATACTCCACACTGTTAATATATAAAAAATACAAAACTGAAATATCATAATTGGATAAGTCTCCACCCCTTGAGTTAATACTTGGTGGAAGCACCTTTGCTAGCAATTACAGCTGTGAGTCTGTTGGAATAGGTCTCTACCAACTTTGCACACCTAGATTTTGCAATATTTGACCATTTTTCTTTACAAAATTGTTCAAGCTCTGTCAAGTTCCTTGGTGAGCTTTGATGGACAGCAGTCTTCAAGTCATGCCACAAATTTTTTATTTGATTTAGGTTGGGGCTCTGACTGGGCCACTCAAGGACATTTATCTTTTTGTTCCTTAGCCACTCCAGTGTAGCTTTGACTGTGTGCTTTGCATTGTTGTCATGCTGAAAGGTGAACTTCGGTCCCAGTTTCAGCTTTCTTGCAGAGGGTAGCAGGTTTTCCTCAAGGACTTCTCTGTACTTTGCTCCATTAATTTTCCCTTCTATCCTGACAAGTGCCCCAGTCCCTGCTGATGAGAAACATCCCAATAACATGATGCTGCCACCACCATGCTTCACAGTAGGGATGGTGTTCTTTGGGTGATGCACAGTGTTGGGTTTGCGCAAAACATAACGCTTTGTATTTAGGCCAGAAAGTTTCATTTTAGTTTCATCAGACCACAAGACTTTTTGCCACATGGCTACAGAATCTCCTGAGTGTTTTTGGCATATATCAAATGGGATTAAAGGTGGGCTTTCTTGAGTAATGGCTTCCTTCTTGCCACCCTACCATACAGGCCAGATTTGTGTAGTGCTTGGGATATTGTTGTCACATGCACACTTTGACCAGTCTTGGCCATAAAAGCCTGTAGCTCTTGCAAAGTTGCCATTGGTCTCTTGGTAGCCTCTCTGATCAGTCTCCTTCTTGCTTGGTCATCCAGTTTGGAGGGACGGCCTGATCTAGGCAGGGTCTTGGTGATGCCGTACACCTTCCACTTCTTAATAATCGTATTGACTGTGCTCCAAGGGATATTCAAGGCCTTTGATATTTTTTTTAACCCATCCCCTGATCTGTGCCTTTCACCAACTTTGTCCTGGAGTTCTTTTGAAAGCGCCTTGGTGCTCATGGGTGAGTCTTTGCTTTAAAATGCACTACCCAGCAGAGGGAACCTACAGGAACTGCTGAATTTATCCTGAAATCATGTGAATCACAACAATTTAACACAGGTGGATTGAATTTATCCAGAAATCATTTAACATAGGTGGAGGCCACTTCACTTTGTGTGTGATTTTGAAGGGGATTGGTTACACCTGAGCTAATTTAGGATTGCTATTACAAAGGGGGTGGACACTTATCCAACCAAGATATTTCAGTTTTTATTTTTAATTCATTTTCTACAAATTACTAGAATATTTTTTTCACTTGGAAGTTATGGGGTAGAATGTGTAGATAAATGAAAAAACTATTTTAATGCATTTTAATTCCAGGCTATAAGGCAACAAAAGCTGAAAATTTTGAAAGGGTGTAGACTTTCTATAGGCACTGTATATATTGTTTATCTGCAGCCTTTATGATGTCTGCAATCTTTCTAATTGGCTATTTTAGTTTTTAAAAACTAACGCACTTTCAGAATGATTGCAAAAATAATACAAGTAACTGTAAAAAAAAAACATCTGTAGTAATGTAGTTTGAAGCTATTTTCTCTTTAAAAGTAAAACAAAAATCTATATCTCACGCATGGGAGGCTTTAGGTCAACTTAGACCCCATGCTAATGTTTTTTTTTTTTTTGTAAGGTGGTTATTGATTCAACAGGTTCTGTTTAATTAGCGTCTAAAGGCCTATAGTTGGGTTGCTCAATTACCAGACGGCCGTTCCTATGAAACCCACGAGGCATTCAGGAAATAAATGAATATACAATATGCACAAACAGCACTGGAACCTGAGGAGGTGATGCTCTCAACGATGACAAAGAACCGTTGTATCAGCCATCATTATATCACTGTTGCTCAAGGACTAGGTGCAGAATCATTTTCAATTTCAAGGTGGCCTAAAAAGAATTCTGTTCCATCCGGATTATTGGATTTTTAGCCGTGTCATGAGAACATGTGTAGGGGGGAAAACGAGCTTGACAGCGATCTGTATAAGCTGTTGTACATCAGTCCTGATGCCTTGGACCTACTAGCCCACCACCTCTATGTTGAAACGGTCCCTCCATGTAGAGGAAATTAGATGTCATGCCTTATCATTATAGCACAGCGGACAATAGAGACAGATATTAGTATTAATCAGGAAAAAAAGAAACTTTTGCTCCATCAGCACCACATGTAACTTCCAATTCTCTGAACAGGTTTCTAATTAAGCAATAGTGCCCGTTAATGAAGGCTCTACTGCGTGATAGTTGACCACGACTGGAGTTATGTGCCCCGATCCGAAGGCAAGGGCCCTAACGAAGGTCAAGGTCAACTACCATGTGGTAGAGTCTTCATGAGTAAGGCACTATCGCTATTAGAACATTATTTTCTTTAAAATAACACTTCATCTTACAATAATTTGTTGGGTACCCTTCTGCTGAGAAATGTTTAAGGAAAATAGTCCCAAATGCATAAGAAAAAAAACAAAAACCTTTATTAAACAAATAACCTTTTACTTGCTTAGTCTATCTGCACAGTGTAAAGATATCTGAATGGAGCAGTATTACTGAATTGTCCACGTCTCTGTTGTTGCTGAATACGCTGAGCTGCAATCAAGCTGTTGATTGGCTGATGCAGCAGTGGCAGGTACAGGACTGGTTGCTTTTGTAGTTGCAAAATACCGAATGACTGGTTTTAGTGGATAATAAAATTAATTTGGACCAACTTTGTCTTTGTTTAGTATTTGCTGTCCAATAGATGTGAGCTTTCATTACGGCAAGTCAAAATGAAAAAGCTGATGCTTGCGTGGATATATTTTAAATTTGATTCACAGTTGATGCTGTGAGGTTCCAGTGGGCATCTACCGTCCGATAGAAGCCTGATAGAGCTGGAAGCTGATTGGCTGATGGTACTGACTATTTTTCCAATAAATTAACAAATTTGAGCCTCACAGTGTGTGGAAACTAGAGTCAAGTCAAGAGTAGGATTCTCATTAAGAAGCCATGTGGGCAGTGGAAACATAGCTGCAGAGACTGGTCCGACCAACTAGTACCAAACTCAGAACTGGTGAAAGATTGTAAGATTCACAATGGCAGCAGCCCCCTCTCCATCAGACAGAAATAGACAACATACTGCAGGCAGAAAATATGGGATCCTTGGGGGTTATCTTTAGAATCGCCTGAAAACAAAACAGAAAAAAGCGTGTGCATTCGCCTCATACAGCGATGTAATTCTACCCCTGAAAGCATGTGCTCAATACTTGTGTTTTCGTCTTCTTATCTCTCTTGTCAGAGATGTCACTGAATAGCCTGGCTGGGCATTTACAATGCAATTATGCTATTCAGAGCAATTACACTGCTGAATGTGATGATTTATGAGTTACAGCTGTGCATTGCTGATCACTGTAAAGTCTCTAACATTCAAGCCATGTAATATTTGTTATTTATTGTCAGATGTGCATTGTCTATACAGTTAAAGGCCCGGTGCAAGGTCATTGGTTTTGTTTTTAACGTACTGTGTTGGTGATTCCAACAGGGACACCTTTAAACTGTTAAGGCAGTGCTACCCAATGTTTTCAAATCAATTCCTGTCCTAATGTGTTTAGTACTTGCAACTTCATGTTCCCCCTTTCCTTAATTGTTATAAAAATCCTTTGGTTCTTTTGATTGCTTTTTTTGCTTTAATTATGGGATATGCAGATCTTGCAGACACAGCACAGACTTTCATCACAATAAGAAAGGAAGCAGTGATAATATTAATACAGTTAATACTGGTAAAGACAGATTTTGAGAATAGGTTATCACTCCTTTAATGGGTGTATATGAAGTGAATCTATAACTCTGTCTTTAGGTTATAGGGCAGGCAGGATGGCATTGCATTGACATGGCGAGTCTGCAAGTTGTTTTAATCATTCTGAAGGAAAACACAACCATTCTTCAACGATTACAATTTACCACAGTAGTTTTGCAGTTGTCCCATGCTTTCCCTTGGTTATATTATGCATTTACAATAGTCTACCCTAGTTTGCCGTGTTTATTAGTAATATGCTTTAGCATACCTCTCTGTGCTTCACAATGCTTGTCTATGCAAAGCATTGCTAAATCTTTGTAAGGATCATCCCTTCAGGGAAGTTAGGGAATAGGAAGCCTGTTTTCCAGACTAGCTTACAGAGTCATCACTTTTGAAGCATCAGTTATTTCTGCAGACAATGACATAGAAGGACTATTATCAGCGCAACAATATATCAACGTGTCACGGTACCCTCTGTTACAATCTTTAAACTGTTTGACCCAAAAATCAATCTATAAAAACAGTTGTTGGCTTGTCTCTGATGGCTCATATCTCAGAGTATGCATCACTGTATTGATTCAGGTAATAGCTGACCCTGCAACATAAATTAATGACCCCACAGGCACCCTAACCGTGCTAATCGACACGAAGACAATACTCTCTCAACATCAACTTTCCACATTCAAAAGACGCTCAAACACAGGGTGACTGGAGCCAAATCACACACAGAAATGTAATTCAAGGACAAGATTGATTCAAATTTCAAGAAGAAAAAAGTGTGCTCAGCTTGTTTGAAAATGAAAAAAAGAATCGCATGGCTCAAGATTTCAGTGTTCAACATGAAAAGAGCCCTCCATTCCTTGTATTCTTTTCACAAAAAGTAGTGTCATTTATGGTCATTTATCCATAAATGACCACATTGTACCATACTGTATATGTGAAACAATATTTTAATTTTCATTTCAAATATATTTTCACTTTACAAAATCTGTAAGAGACAATTATAGATATAGTACCAACAGGTAATGATAATGTACAATAACAATCAATATACATCCAATAACCCTTATTATCCCTTGCTAGGAATGCTTGTTATTTAGACTCTGTGGATACCGTATAAAGAACTGCAACACCCGGTATGTTGGCAAGGTAATTCTTTTCTTTATTAAATGAAGGGCCGAGATCATCCATTGTCCCTCGATAGGATGAGAAACAGAAACTTGGAAGATGCAGCTGCAAAAGAGGTGAATGACAGACACTTCATGACAGTCTGATAGAGGTTGGTCTCACTAGTTAATATATTGTAGTGCATTAATGAGAAGGAAGCAAATGCTAACACTGCCCTGTCACCTGTTGACTTCAGTGCAATCAGAGCGCTGAACCAGGCAATGCCTGCAACACTTTGCTCCAGGTAGATGTGGTGAATCAATCAGTAAGAAATATCACATTGAACAAATGTGGTATTTCTTTACCTCCCACACAAGAAGGAGAGTGTCGATGGAGGAGATATTAATGGACCTGGAGTGTAGACAGAATTCTGAAAGCTATATTGAGGCCACAGGGCGACTTTAAACTTGTGAGTTTTAAAAAGTCACCAGGATGTGATGACCGAAACGGAAAATGATGCAAAGTGAATCTAAACACCAAGAAGAATGCATGAAGTATGATAACCATGATATTTCAAATGCATACCGAGTTCCTCTTTCACATCAAATGATCTTCAATGGAAGCAATCATTGAAACATAGCATGCAGATCTATTGTGTGTCCATTGCTGGTGATGCTCTATAACAGTCATGTCGTCATTAAAATAAACTGGTATTAACCGACAAGAAGCAGTTATATTTTAGTGTGAAATTGAACTTGATTGTGAGGCACAGCAGCTTTGAAAGAAATCAATTGAATTGATTGATCTGTTCAGACTGTAGGCTCCCCGCTGACATTGCTGAACACCTGTGGAATGCAGTGATTTAAAAAAGAAACGATAAAGATGCAGCCACATTGACACATATCCTGCCTGTAAAACTGCAACGCCTTTCCTCTCAATCACAAAAAGACAAGAGAAGTGAAGGGCCTGTAATACAAGCTTGCAGTTGTGCTGAGTTTGTGTTATACCAGAGATAATGAATTCAGTAGGATCGGAGACAGCGTGTTGCTCATCCATACCTGTTCTCAGGAAATCAATGTGGAGCGCAGTACCCTGGGGCAATGTGCGCTTAACACCTCCCTGACACTGGCAACTAGAAGCGTGAAAGAACTTGGCAAGCTGCTTTGTGATATTCTTCTTGTTGATGCACTGTCTCCCTCAGAGAGCTACCAGTCCATAGCCTTATAGTTTAAGTAGGCTGGAGAAACCTGGCTTTGTAAGTTTCTACAGTACACAGCGCACCTGTAAAACATTACGAAAGCAATTAGCATCTGATTATTATTTTTTTCATAAGTTGGGCACATTGAGTAATACCTGTGATAGCCGTCCCTCGAGTGACTGATTGTCTTTATGCTTTATTATATGCTGCACTATTAAAGTTTGTTTAAAATATAACATGTGACCTGAAGCTGCAGCAACTTGTCATTAGGGTGCTGTCTTTGAATTATCTGCATGATCCAAACTGAAGTATAAAATAGAAGGAAAATGATTTTTAACAGAAGGGCGAATGATAATACTGCAAGTACTGCAGCTCCCCTTCCTTACTGCTAAACACAGAACTGAAGTGTCATGCCCCAGGGATTGAATCCCCTTTGGGCAGTGTTGTGGTACCCAGTCTAAGCAAAGTCAAAGAATGTAGGAAACTTGTTTTCAAGAAAGTGTAGTGAAACGTCAGAACAATGTGCAGTCTTGAATACAAGCTCCCTATCAAAGCGAGAGCTGCTGTCTTACCAGATTTTCTACTGTTTTTTTTTTTTTATTTAGACAGTACTGTGGTGTGGGAGGGCAGCAGCATTTTAATACATAAATTAATAAGGTTGAACATTAAATCAGAGGTGTGAGTAGAAGTTACTGATTATTCTGACATCAGTGAATGATGTCATAATAGAAAATGATGACTCTGTTTCAACATGGGGCAGGCTGCAATAATATGGTCTATGCATGTAATATACTATAACTATGATTGCATGTGCATGTGTGAGAATACTGTATTGTTTGTGAATGTGTGCAATGTCTGGCCTGGAAGAATGCAGAGTTTTATTGTAAAATCAATACAAATTTAGCAGAATAATGGAACCTTGCAAACGGGAATTACAACCAGTGCTAGGTGACATGCAATATAAAGCAAGTAATAAGTACAGAATCATGAAAAAATACAACAATGTAGTATATGCCTGCCAACTTGATTAAACCCAAACACATTATACAAGCATTTCTAGTCATGTCAGTTTTTTTTACAATGTAAACCCTGCTGTGCACAAGGTACATTCAAATATGCTTCAGTGCACAGAGCAAGGTAAAAGGCTTCCTCTCCTCGCTACCCCACAATCAGCTGGGAGGATCCTGCTCAGGAACATTTTTAGCTGGAATAGTCAGCAAGTATGACGAACATTGATCTGATCAGAAAGAATAATACTGGATCATACAGAACACTGATAACGGGATATTGAACAGATACAACTTAAATACTTAGAAAATGTAACTGATATAAAATATCCCTTTAATACTGAAAAATATGCATGTCCCAAAACTACTGGTTTGAAATCTATATATTAGCTTGATGCACCATGACTGTAAACATGCTCATGTGTAACCAAAGCACTTATTTCTCTGCAGCGTCATTGTCATGCTGTCCAGACCAGCAGTATAGGACACCCCTGTCTCAGTAAGACAGATGGACTAACGCTCACAATGCCCTCTTCAGCCAATGAGCTTTCCCCTCACAGATGGCTTTTCCATTGATTTATTTTTAACTGAATAAATGATGGGGGCCTCTTCTCATTTCCCCCACTCATTATGGTGATAGATGTAACTTCTACCACACGACGTGAACCAGAAAACAGGACTGCTTTCAAGAATCATTTCCCCTCCATGAATCACAACAAAACGTTAATCAAATAGATTGTAAAGCCAAAAAAAAACCCAAAAGACAGGATGACAGTTGGTTTGTTGTTTGAACAACAAACAAAACTAAACAACCGCCATAACACTGTCAATAAGGTGTAAGCAGTGGGCAGCCTGGACGGTACCATTTCAATGTGACCGATCTGCAGAGATTGAAGTATTCCTGAGGGATAAGTAACCTTTCTAAAAAAGCTAATATTCCATAAACAGTCTATAGACGACATAGAATCAGTTATATTCTGGTTTGTTTGTTTCTCGTTAACAGGACACAGTGTACAATTTGAGTAAATAAATGTCACAAAGGCCCTAATTCACAGCACAGCCTGGCACTGAGCGACCGATGTTACTGAGGTCTGCACATAACTGACTTTGTAATTAAAATCCAAGGCTTTAAAAAAGGAAGATCAAAAAGTATTCTGTAATATCTACAACTAGAAGACCTGCGGAGTGTACATTTGTTCCCCTTACTAGTATAAAAACCTAGACTCCAGCTCTGACTTTATCCACTTAGAAGACTGCTATCTCCTCGTGCACTGTGTGCTTTGGAGTTGTCTCCTAAATATCCAATGTGTGTCAGTGTTCCAAAGCTAAAACATTTTACTCCAAAGCTCCAGGACTTGCCACTGGTTTTGAACCAGAGCTGCCTATTCTGAACAAGCATTAGAGATCCTTTTGGAAGCTTCAGAATTTGTCCAGCTGGTAGCGCTGCTCTTCTAAATTAAAATCCCAATTAAGGAAACCGTAGTAACTGTGCATCGCATGTGTAGCACTGTGTGTCTGTAAAATCATGTAATGAATGTAAATGAATGTTAGTCAGCAATACATAGCAATCAGAATGACGTCTCCATAACTTAAACACTCATAAACTCTGACAATCCAAGGGTGGACATTTGACACTGATGCTAGATTCTAACGCGTGGAACACCGTAAATCAGCAGCAAAATTACATTGTTTAATTAACAAAAAAAAACCAGTTATTCCTTAGCAGCTATAGATGATGATCATTTTTCATTGGGTCTAGACTACTCACATGACCCACCCAAGGTCAATCAATCAATCAATCTTTATTTTATATAGCGCCTTTATAGTGGAACACCACAACAAAGAGCTTTACAAGATGCAGTAAATACAAGAAAATCCCTAATACTTCAAATACATAGAAATGCAAAATACATGATATACAGTAAAAAAAAAATACATTAAATACAGTGGAAACATAATACAAGCATACCGCATGAAATAGTACACTAAATCCACATACACAGGAGAGAAGGCTTGTGTCAAAAAGATTTGCACCGCTGCAACCAATTCAACAAGTGAAGTCTCAGTGACAGATTATAAAACGTGGGTAGGGTCTGTGCAGTGTTTTTGAAAGGGTTATGACCGTTACTCAAATGAAGGACATTGCTAATTAGTTTTATGTAACTGGCCTGTTCATTTCAACTGTATTGAGACTAATGTATAATTGCATTTCTGTTAGTCTGTCTCAAACACCTGATAATTTGCTCTCTTTGACCTCCCGGTTGTAATAAATGAACCACATGGGGGGGAGGGGCGGGGTGGTTGGTTAAGATGGCCTCTGGAGTTCTTATGTGCTTGAAGCCACAGTTAAAAGTCATTTTTTATTCAGTGATATATGTTCTGTGATAGATGTAATTATCCAGAACTAGGATGCAAGCTTCCCATATAAAACAAGCTGTGTCAGTGACATGCATATAGTTGCCAAGGATACGAGTAACACATTGCAAGTGTCTGTATCATAAATATTCGGTCACCATGACCTATACGCACAGCGCCATGTACAGGGTGTCTGGTGGTCAACTGGACACCTCAAACTGACCTTGTGGAAAAACTGTTCACCACAAATCAGGAGGAACCCTTAGAAAAGTTTCCCACAGTAGAAGCACTGCAAAGTGTAAGAAAGCACAGTACACACATGGTAAAGCACAGAGAGTTCTAGTAAAGTATATTTAAAAAATCTGTCAACCCCAGGTAAATGCATAGTAACCATGTAAAAGCATGGTAAAACAGCAGAAAGATCGTGCAAAAATACTGTGGTAAACTTTTATAAGGGACGCGGTATCTGAATCTTAATAGCTGCTTACAATGGCTACCATGCATTTTTACTGTATATTTTATTAGTTTATTAATTTTTTTGACTGACTCCTTAACCTCCTATTCAGGTCAGGAGATGCTCTTCAGTTGTAGTTACCTGTCATGGATACACAGAACTTAGGCAGGATCAGTTGAAGGGTCTTTATAGACCTAAGAAATCCAGTTATCTGGCTCAAGTTTCTTTTTTGTTTTTCTGGCAGTACACGGTAATGCTCTAGATGGCGCTGGCGCTTACTAATACAATTTGGCTGATCTAGCTTACATTACAGATGTCTACGGCAGGCAGCTAGGACTGACAAGCAGCTCCTGAACTCATAGTCAAAGCACAGTAAAACACTAAACAAAAAAACAAACGGCATCTGAGTCATAAGAACCACTCAAAGCTGCATTCTCTTTAAAGATGGATATACAAAATGAAATGTTGTTCTTACTCAGGTTTCCACTTTCTATTGCTTCCATTTCATTACATCACAGCTCAGCACTGTGTCCTCACCTACAAACCATTCAAACATGCGGCTAGAAAGCTGCTAACATTGATTACATTTTTTTTTATTGCACAAGCATGATGTTTTTTGCCAGTCGTAAACAGTAAAAAAATAGTCCTCTTAGAAAATGTTTTCGCTTTAAAATGGGGCCCTGTTTGTTCTGCAGTGCTTCAAAGATTCTTCTTGGAAAATGAACAATGCACTATGGGTAATAAATAACCCTGGCTGCGGCATCTCTGAGGCACTCGGACAGACCAGTGTTTGCTGCATGCTTTTAATGCTCTTCCTTTCTCATGAAGTAAATGCTGATATTTAACGCCACAACTCCTGAGACAGATTAGTCAGTGTGTAAAAGGATATTAGAGGGCTTACCAGGCTTAATTTTTTCTCCTGTCCGGCTTGTCAGTGTAAACTAACCTCGTAGTTCATTGTGGGTGGCACAGAGACTCAATAGAACTCTTTTCCCGTATGTACGCTGTAAAAATAATGGCCATTGTGTGTTCTGATCATGGGTGATAAGAAATGCCGGTAAACTAACAGCATGAGATACTGACCTTGGCAAGATCGTAATACCTCTCTGTTCATGTTTGTATTTATAACAAGACTAATACAAGCAAACGGCGTGTGCAGAATTGTTCCAAACTGTGTGGAGGTTTTGTGACGTGGATTAATGTCTGCTGGGAGCTGTGTTGAGCCTACCAAATGACTGACTCATTCTCATTTTTTCCAAGCGTTTCCAATCCTATGTTGTCCATTTTTCTTCAGTAGGGGTGTGCTGATACTCGTGTTTCCCAATGAATTTCCTTTAAGACATTAGCTGTTGGTATTAATTAAATAGAATAAACCATGTTAATTACTCAGCACAAAACAAGGTAGTCCCGTGGTTTCCCTTGTTTACACAGTTATTAAGTATCAATCGATAACAATTTGACAATGTTATTTAATGCAGAACCTGTTGTGATCAAACTAACTAAAACTAGATTATTTGTTTTATGATTCTTATTTGTTTTTTTAACTTTCCTTAGTTTCCTTAAAAATGCATCATCTCTGCAATTAATTGTGGGATTTTAGTCCTGGACAAGGTGTTATGTCTAGTTAAACTCAAAAAAGTGCACGGTTGCAGCACCTCAGGTGTTTCCCCGCGAGCGAGCTACGGAAATGAGTCCAGGGAGCCAGATGGGGGGATACCCCCCTTGTCTGCGGGGACAGCTGTATACCTCACTACCCCTCTCGCTGTGCACCTGTTACACATCACATCCAATACATCAAGACCCTCTCAGCGCTGACCAGACGCCACCTTCCCATGCTTAGAGCTGGAGGCTGCTTCAAACACAGAGATCTACCTGTAAATGTGGCAGGCAGTCTTCTCCTCCCAGATCACCATTATCAACAACAGAGGTGATCAGAAGAAAATTCAGTCAGGACACTTATTTATAGTGTTGTGTTCAGAATATAGCGTTACATACAAAGTAGTGCTTTTTTTAATTGCAGTTCATTTTTCATTGTGATAATGCCTGGGGATGCTCATTTCTGTTTAATTACCCAGCTCAACCTGCTTGTGAGAAGACTGTGAAACCTTGTGCCAGATCACGCAAATGCCCTGAAGGTCAACTCTTCATAGAAGCTGGTTTGACATTAAGCTGAAGTAGATGTTTTTCTGTCTTGGAAATCTCAGCACACTTAACATATGTTAAAGCCCTGCTCGAGAACTTTACATCAGTGGGCTGACACTTTATGATATCTTTATCATATCTTAACAGAGGGCCAAGGGGATCATTCTCAAAGCCATTGGAAAAGAATAAGAATTCTAAGACAATCAACTTCTTTCTCAAACAATAATATATACAGTGTTAGCCTGCATGGCATTATACTGAAATCGAGAATTATATATAGAATAGTGGATGGGTTTCATTGAATTACAAGGAAGACAGTTCCAGAAAGGGGTACTGCAATGACATTTCAGGTGGCTTATAATTTGTTAAGAAACTCTGAGATGGAGTTATTTTCTTGTACCTCAGAATTTTTGACTAGCTATTTGAAGTTCTGCATTTTGCAGTAAGAATAGTATTTTGTAATTCCAGTAAATCTTATCTAATGTGTGTTATTGTAGTATCATCACTTTGTACATGTTCCTATATGAAAGAGGCACACCTTAGGGAACAAACAATTGGAGAACAGCTTTTGTGCCCTTTTCAGTGTTGCAATTCTGGTCAAAAAGGAAATAGAGCTGACAATAAAAATACACGCATTGCTTCTGGGAGTTTATTTTCTTGCAAAAGGAAAAACAATTCAAAATGTTTCGTTTTTTTGTTTACATTTCTGAATTTCTGCTATATATATTTCCTTTACAATAACAGAAGCTTCACACTTTGGCCTTCCTCCCATGTATCCAATCCAATCCTGTGGCTGACGTGCTTCCAGTGTAGACCACGTTCCCTCCTGTGTCTTCTGGATATAGAAAGCGATTATACACAAGAGTAACATTGAAAAAGCTGCAATCCTCTTCACTAACAGCTTTGGAAAAAGTACCATTACAAAAAAAAAAAAAAAAAAAAAAAAAAAAAAAACACCTGTCCTTTTACTATGATGTCATTCATGTAGAAAAATGTAACAAATGGCATTGCATATTCGGAAAGATTTTACTGGAATTATTTAGTTAGCTCTATGTACTTCAATACAGTAGATTGAACTATCATTCTGAATGGAGCTTCACGGCTCCGACTCTTTGGAACTCTCTCCCAGCTTTGGTGCGTGATGCTCGCACCGTCGCTCGCTTTAAATCAGCTCTCAAGACCCACCTGTTCTCTTTTGCTTTCCATGCTCTTTAAGCTTGATATCTGTTATTAGCTGCTGTGTTGCTGCTACTGTTTAATGTATTATGCTACTATCATGTATTATGCACTTTCCACTGTATTTAATGTATTATTGTGGTTTTTTTGTTATTTTAAAGCGCTTTGATGTTGGTCCACTATGAAAGGCGCTATATAAAATAAAGATTTTGATTGAAGATTGAACTTTGAGTCTGTGATAATGGATCTCAAATTAGGTTGAAAAGGCTTCCTAACACAAGGCCACTTTACCACCATTATCACCCAATGATGGACCTGGAGTTGGCTATTCGATCAAACTAGTACACAAGTTTATAATAAAATGCATAGGCTGCATGAAGGAAGTGAAGTACAGCTAGCATTCAATAATGACTATAGGTCTTTGATCAGCAAGCAGGGAGAACATTGGCTTATTAGCCAGGCATACTGTAATGACTGTGATTTAAGTAGGATGGAGTGTAGAAGGGTAAGTTAGCCTGCTATCACAGACAGTTTTGGACTTTGAAAGACACTTCTTTATTATCGGTGGAGTGTTAAATTGCCTCAAAAGAGAACAGACAATACCTTGGAATTAAACTGCTAAGATATCTGAAGGTAGATCACTTGGACACCTGGAAATGAATAGCAAGCAGTCATGCTCGTGTGCTATAAGGAGTGGTAAAAACGAAAAAAAAAGAAATTAAGATTCTTAATGAAAAACTCTGCATGTAATACATCTTTTAGAAGTACAGTATAATATTCACCAGTGTTTGAGTAAAACAGATTTGACTTTAGAGTGCCTAATTATTTTACCTGTTTTTTCTCCCTAATTTTGAATGTCTAATTGCGTTCACTCACCCCAGCAACAACCCACAGTATCTCAGGAGAACAGAGGGTCAGTCAGTAGATGTCCTCTCATCCCACCGCCTTGGACTGTCACAAAATGTCATTTTTAAATATAAAACAATAGTTTCCATTTAATCACTGGTATCAAAATCCTGCAGCTATTGGGCCACAAAGGGCATTGAGCAAGTAATGCTGCTGCATGCAACTGAATTCCCAGTTACCAGCTTATATTACTGGTGTATTTTATTTTATAGCTTGAAAATATTGTTGAAACATAATTCTAAGCTTTGTGTGGTAATATACCAGTAAAAATGGTCTGCCCTATCCCTTCCACAAATGCACCTTAATGGCTTTGCTTCATATTTTATGCAGTTTATCATCCCAGATTTTTATTTTACGATACTAAGACTTGGCATTGATTTACCATGCTTGCCTAGGCTTTACTACTCTCGCTTTTACCATGGCGTGCCACTGAAAAATATTATAACGGATATCCTTTAAATTTCCCTACAACAATAAATAGAAGATAGAAGAAATCTCAATTGGCTCAAGTAAGAAGAAACACATGCTTAGCTATTGATCTGCAGTAATCCCCTGGTACAGTGTAACATGCTTTAAACAGCTACCACATAGTGCAGGGGGGGTCATTTCTTTATTTGTCCTGCTCACTGGCAGGTATAATTCTTTCAGCCTCTGTCCTGCTCCCCTGTAGCTTCCCACAGAGAGAGCAGGTGTGCCGTTCAGGAGGGCAGCCCTGGCCTTTGTTTGGTTGATTAAGTTGCAGTGCTCATAACCGTGATTGAATTACAAGGGAAGGGAGAGAAGGGCTAGTCTCCTCAGGCCAAAGATTCAGGAAAACGTCACAGCCCCTAACAGCCCTATTGTTTTTAAATGAGGATAGGTGGCCGTCTGTGGCTCAGTGCCTGGACTCAGTTTTGATGTGCGAGTTGTTTAATAAAGGCTGCACAGACACACGCCTCTGGGTGTGCAGAGTTTATTAAACAAAATCCCTTAATATATTTAAATAGGCTGCAGCCTGAGGATCAGAATGACATTATAATCTGCCTCCTACTCCAGGCCATTGCCTTATTCCCTAAGGGGTATTTCAATTTAGCCAATCCACAAAATGGATTTTATTATTACCATAATTGAATAAAAAGAATACAATAAACCTCATTAATATGTTGATTGTCGAAGTGCTGTATTCAAAAGTTACGAGTTTATTACAAGTTTGTGTTATGAGCTCGCTATTTCTGTTATTTTTACAAATATCATAACATGGGGCACTAATGAAAACATATGAAACGTTTGTCTGCTTGACTATACGCACTTCACACGTTTAACATAATGTGTCTATCTTTCGTATAGAAAAATGTTAGGTTAACAAAGTGATGTCAATAAATACTAAATAAGATTTGCTGGAATATTATGTATGTCTATGTATTTTAAAAATGCTATCTCACTGCAAACCTTTCCTTCCCCTTCCTTGTCCATAATTTGAAATTGTTAGCCATGAATTCTGAGATACCGAAGGCATTAGCTGAAACATTTGCCCACTCAAGTTTTGCCCTATATTTTAGGCGGATGGTTTTGAAGTAATGGATAAATTGTATTAATTTGGAAAAACGACAATCCAAGTTTTAATACATTTTACTGTTTGGATCTTGATTACCTAAACCACAGCATACCAAGCTGTAGTCCAGTGCAGGGTCCTTGAATGATGACTAAATGTGTTTTACAGTTTGCATGCTCCCCTTATCACATTGAAAGTGATGGCCTTGTGTGCACAGAATGCATTATCCAAGTTAATGTTGTAATTTCCAATTGGCAAGGATTGGGAACAAACCAACTTCATTCTTCTAGTCTAGACCCTGTACTATTTGCAGACTAGTCTCAGGAAATCAGGAGTTATGTTTACATGACTCAGGAAATATCTGCGACCTGCAATATAAGAAGAGCCTTTGTGTAAATACAGTTTAGATGACACAGACAGGCTTGGTAGCCTTTTTATTGATGATGTCCACTTATCTGAACTTGCCACCTGTTCCCAGTCACGCAGACGGAGACCTGTTCAAGAATCCTTGGTGAATAATGGAGTGTCAACATTTTGTGGAGGACGGATATTTTCGCCATGCAGCACTGCTACCTAGGAACACATTTCAGACACTCATTTATTATGGTCAGTGCAGTATTTATAACAGGCGTTAATATCTACAGTACCTGAAAGCAATAACACCGGCATGTTTCAACATGACAGAATGATGCCTGTCAGTTTACCGCAGAGCCCTCCAATAATAAATAGTGGACACCAGAAACCCCCCCCCCAAAAAAAAAACAACAACTGTGGGTTAAGCTGCACATATGGAGGCTGCCATTAATGACTATTAAGATCTGACCTTAACTTCCTCATGCCCTCCTGTGCATTACCAGAGGCACGGCACATTCCCAGAAGAGGCAACAAAGGAGACCTTAATAAATGTAGCTGCTGAAACTGACAAGCAATCTTCTGAAATGGGATACTGCTGCTTTAAGAGAGGGTCATGCAATGGGATACCTCTCCCTGTCGCAGCTTGATTTCAGGAAGTTAATCACGACTATTGTGAGCCTGAGCAGGACCGACCTGGAGAGAGAGAGAGGGGGCGGTAATTGTCCCTGGCTGGTAATTCAAGCTGGCTGCAGCTTGCGCTCATTAGGGTCAGTGTTAACAGATCGCAGAAAGGGAGAAGAGTGCCTGAGGGTGCTGGACGCTGGGTGGATGATGATGACTCCCGAGATAGCGAGGGTCGCTGCGCACACAATGGTCAACTAGGAACTGGTATCTGTCGCTTTCTCCAGCTCTGACAATAAGAGGCACGATTACCTAATTAAAATGCTTTCTTTATCAATGCCTTTGAAAAGCTCAGTTATCGAGATATAAAGTTACAGGTTCATAACAGACTTAAGCATGGCTTAATCATAAACGTTAGTGTGAGTGTTTCCTGTAACATGAATAGCAAATTTCACATTTTCTTTAGAAAAGTGTAGGAAAGCTTTGTTAAATCATGGTAAAGCATGGAAGAGCCTAGGGGGAAAATGTTTGTAAAAGTATGATAAATTTATATAGCAACAAGCTGCATTCTCTCCTTGCTGGGAATGCATATCCCTTGCGATTAGGCTATATACTAGCAGAGGTGCCTTACAGTACATGCGCATACCACACTTTACATATATCTAGAGAAATGGTTCTCCGATTGTGAAGAAACTTGCTAAGGACCTTCTTAGCACAAGCTTTTGAGTGTATCGTCATCTGGGGTATATGGAGGCTGTTTGTCTGCATTACCGTCTGTATGTCACAAATTAAATTTACGGTACTAGATAAGCACATATTCAACAGCGATGACACTTGCTGAAGACTATTAGAACAAGTTATGAGTCGATTATAATCTGTCAATATGTCGGTGTAGCTGTACAAACACTCAGTGTTAGAATATTTAGTAGCACTTTCTTAATTTTATAAATACTCTTAACTTATGATCTTCAACGGCAATGCAATGCTTCTGAAGTAAGGGGCAATGATATCGCAAGGGTAGCTACTTCTTCGCTTCAATGCACTGGCCATAAAGACACTGCACTGGGCATTAATAGCATCAGGAGAGCAACCCTAAAGTCCAACCCTAAAGTCCAGAAAGTCCAACCCTATCACAGAGGTTTATCCCCCGCTTGATGTCTCTTTTGGGGAGAGTGGGAGATCCAGAGCAGGTTTCAAATGAAACCTGGCTCATCCCTTAGTCTACAGTGCATGCCATGTGCTTCACTAGTCCCATATAGCTTTGTGAGAATTACAGCTACAATCAGGTGAAAGCAGAAGGATCTCAGCGACTTCACAAGGGACATGATAGTAAGTGACCAAGAAAACTGCTAATCAATCAAGACATGTACCTGGGATTTGAGTGGCAGAAAGAAAGTACAAGTCTGATTGCAAGCATGTCACAAGGGATCAAGCCTGCAGACATGTGCAGCATGTTGTGACAAGCAACAGATGTGCTACTGGATAAGACACGCTTTTTAACCCTCAAACAATGTGCCGGGAGCTACGAATTGTGGGCTATTAAGGTCATCACAATCAATTCTGTAATTTTAATGCTAGAAGAACATGGGTTAAGGCAGTGAATGGTTAGATGGAGGATGGATCACAGAAAAAAACCTCACAGTTGGGTACTATTGACTCTGCTCGAGATAGATGTTAGATGCCAAGGAATGAAATGCAGCGGGTCTTCGGGTCAACATTTTGGTGCACTCCCAGAGCTGTGAAGGGAAGTTGTCCCTCACCTTCAGCACTAAAAATCAAATTTTAAAGAAAAAAAAAGGGAGAAAGAAATTGGCCTGGCAACAGGCATTGAAATAAGTAGGCTGAGCGCCAGCTAGAGGCTCTTGAAAGAAGACTTGTGTTTGGGCTGCAGGGCTCTGCGAGGTCTTTCCTGACTGCCTGGCTCATTGCGAACAGGACCCAGTGAGCAGATTTCAATTGAAGCCAGTTGGTGCTCGATAGATTACTGGAGTTCTTCCCTTCCAGCAACTTGTTTCTCCTTTTCCTGTTCAGTAAGATGGAACATGCTCTACCGGAGCAGCACATATGCTGCCCAGATTCTGTTAATTAGAACAAGTCCACTGGCATATCATTTTACATTTACATTAGGCACCACTAATCATTTCCAGTTGAGAGAGAGAAAGTACTCGCCCTTACATTGGGATTTGTGTTTCTTTTTAATTAGTAATCGATACTGTACCGGTAGATGGATAGGTATTGGCTCATGTTATTTGGGTTTCCCCTCAGATCCCCTTGAAGGAAATGTGTCATCAATTTACAAATTGCTGTGATACAGAGATGTAGTGGGTACTTTATAAGGAACTATTGGAAAATAAAATGTATGTGCTTCATATGGTTTGAAACATATATAGCATGTCATGATATTTCATATTTAAGAATGTGTGTAATATATAAAGTCACAGTGTGATTTTTTTTTTTTGTCTGTTTGTAAGTTATACAGGACAATGGCCCCAGATACAGTCAAGCTTGGCACCTGAACACGGAGATAAGCTGAGACCCCCAAACCAAACTCATTTCACTTGTGACATGAGCTGTATTCGAACCCGGTCTGTTTTGATTTGCATTCCTTTTTATTCCCAACACTCACAGTACTGCATTTAAGTAATATGGAAATACCCTAGGTGTGTGCAACGGTAATATCTTCCCCCTGAAACAGCCAGTTTGTTAATTTTGCAATAGAAAATCACCTCTAACAGTTATTTTTGTACTAGAAATTGTCCCACCATGTTCTGGCTTGCTCGCAGACTGTCTCAAAGATAACATATGCTGGGGATTTTATTAAACGTAATACATTTAGAGGACATTCCAATAAGAATGTAGCTATTTGCTGCAAACATATATTGTAGAAATGTTTTGGCAAGCTGCAACATACTGCTAACTTAAATTCTAACCTTTAAGGTTGCAGCATTGTAGTGCAGACATATTGCTGAAACTAGTTCTACTTTTTAAGAATCTTTGGTGTGCTGTTGTTATAGCAACAATGTTCTGCCACCAATGTTTAAAGCCTATGCCTGAAAGCAGGATTGAGCATTCTCACTGTTTATATGTAAGCCAAGTTGGATGCACTTCAGAATTGAGGGGTGTTAACTGTTTGTGACATTATTTATGATGTAAATCACAGTCAATTACAGTGCTCATATCTAACACTGTTCTGAAGTAATGCAAACATGTTTCTCCTCCCCTGCCATGCTGTTTGTTTTATTGTAAAATGAGCTCTCTTACTGAAGTATAATCAATGGTTCATGCAAAATGAAAATGCAGTTTGTTTCCCAGCAAAAGAGATTAAACTGGTGCAATTTCCGAAAGTGTCGTGAAATTGAAATTGATTGCAGACAGGATACGCTTCCCTTTTTGTTTTTGAAATGTTAAACCCTGTGCCGAGTAAGCAGGGGTTGACAGAATTTTAGATGTAAGTTGCTTTTGTCACAGTTCAAGTATTCAAACAGGTTTTTCAAAACAAACAAACCAAAAAATCATGTTGTTAACTCTCTAGGAGCTTTATATATAATTACACAAGTAAAGGCAAGCTCACATGTCAGATATTTCTTTAGCGACTGCAAACAGATATGTTATACATTTATAATTAATCATAGAAATCTTCAATGAGACTACTTTAAATGGATTTCTAAAATGGTAGAGTTTACTCTAGTTTACTGCAATAAAACAGATTGCACAAGGATTCAGTCCTGTAATATAGATGGTCCTTAAACCAGTGAAATGCAGGCCTTTGTACTTTACAAGGAGACCAGACATGATTGTTTGGCCTGATTGTCCCATTTATTTCACTTTAAAAACAAATTGCATATCTGGTTACACTGATAAGGTCAAGATTGATGTTTTTTCATGGAATTAAATTAACAAAACTAAAATATATGAAAGAAAAATATGAATAATATATAATTGGAATTCATGTTTAAAATAATACCATTACATAACAATAAAGAATTAGTGAGCAAGTTTAATCCAATGATAAAAGGTTCTGCACATATTTTATCGTATAAATCTGATTATAAACCTGACTGTATGACTGTATGTAAGTTTAATAGATAAATCTCTACCTAACTTTTTTTTTAAGAGGCACTTACTTGCTTATTAACTGTATTTCACTTATGTTAACATTTAGATAAACTACAGTATTAGTAACCTATTTATAAAGTAATTAAAAAGCTATAATAATAGACAACCTGATTTCACAGTCAGATATTACTGTACTGGTAATATTGTCTTTTAAATGTGCCTTTAAATAAATGTAATCCTGTTTCAATAATATGATGGACTAGGGGGAACATTTTTTTATATTAGTTTATAAATATTGCTATACTGCCCTCCAGCAAGTGAGAGGGCGGGTGAATTCAGTCTATCTTCTGTTTTTCAGTGTATATTTTAAGAAATTTGTCCCAAAAAAAAGTGTTTAATCAGGGCTTTCATTAAAAAAATAAATAATAAATTATTAATAATAATAAGAATTTTGACTGGCTCATTCTGGTATTGTTAAAGAGCACTTTTCTGGAGCTCATGTGCTGATGAAGCACCCTGAAAACTGCTGAGATCAAAGCAGATGGGGACCATAGTGTGTCATGTACCTCTATAGCAACCAAATACAGCAAAAGTTCCCAGTGGTACAGTGAACTAGTGTTAAGTGAACACAAAAGAAGTAACAACAACATGATTACATGCAGTGCTTTGAGTAAGAGGATGGTTTTATCCAAGATGGATCACAGACTCACAGATGGGGGAGGTCTCACTAGAGCAATATTACTAATGAGCTGCGTGAATACTGTGAAGGTGTTGCTGTATCAAATTAACAAACATACACGAGTGTTAACTGGAAATTGCAAGGGAGAAGTGATATGAGGGTCCAACCAGTTTGTATTTTTTCACACATGCACTTCGGCAGCCAGGGGAGCTTCAAAATGGTTACCCGTATTAAACCATACCAAAGGACCCTGTGAAAATAAAGCAGAGGGGATTGAGGAACCAAATATATTTATATTGCATATTGGCATCATCGGTGTGGTGGTGTTGGTGGCTTTACACAGCCCATCCAATACCCTGCAGGTATTAGGACCTCACCTCACCCTACACAGAAGAGTATGGTTTGCAACCCATTTGCGCAGAGTGGTTCATCTTCTTTGGGGGGCAACCAGGAATACTACATCGGCCTAGAGTTAGGGAGAAAACTCAGCTGGTGAAAACACATCATCGGGCTTCAGTGACTCCTCCTAGTCAGGAACCCAACAAAGCTAGACAGACTGGCCAGATTGGGCCTTGGCTTCAGGGCCCAGTAGCTTGGTAGCACAGGTGAGCGACTTTCGGATTGGGCATTTCAAATCAAATTGATTTAAAACTCTTAAAAATAAATCATTTCTAGCCAAGCTGAGCAATGACACTTCAGTGTTCACTGTCACATTGATTATTCTCCACTCAGAACAACGTAAGGGCAAGTCTGCCTTTGAACAGCGTGAATGTGTTGCTATTCTCATCTTCACTGTGATCATTTACATGTTCAGCTCTTTTAAGTGCAGCCCTCAACCAGGTATTTTAAAGCATAAAAATGTCAATCATTACACCAGTTTCACAGAATTTTTTTCTGGATTAATATTAAAAAACAATATAATCTTAAAGTTGTTGTGAGAGTAAAAAACATATACTGCTTTAGGTATGTACAGAAAATATTGAAATTCCATCCTATGTTGAGTTAGACTTGCTTCTAGACTGATCAAGTGTATCTATCTCTTTTTATTATGATATATTTTATGTAAAAAACAGCAATCTAACAGGCATTTATTTCAGTGTTTTTCATAAAAAATAATAATTCAGATATGGATGCTACAGAAAACAAAAACATTGAAACAAGATCTTTTCAAATGAATTTTATCTCAATGCAGGGATACAGGTTAAAAAAGAGTGTATCCTTCTAGTATTTAACCCAATTTGTGAGTTTAAACCAGCATAAGAAACACATTTTTTTAATTTTAAGATTTTGTCCTACTGTAACACACAAACAGATGCCAGGGTGTTATCGCCTAGTTCCATTTGTAACAGGGAATTGTAACATAATGTATGTGTGTGTCTCTGCTGCATACGTGACAGCAATTTAATTAAGCGACAACTAAGGTTTTAAATTCATTCTCTTACATCTTCTAAACAATAGCAGCAGGTTCGTTTATTATTGAAGTGCAGTATTCTTAATTTAAGAAGCATGCAGCATTTGTTTGTTAAATGGAAACTGCCAAATGTCACAGATTTAAATCAATGTGTTGTGTTGTTTTTGGAAAAAACAATGTGCAGAGACATGTCAAAAATGACAGCAGCCGTGGCATCCAGATATTGACTGCGAAGCTCCTTCATGTATTTCAATCCCAATTCCTGCCCCTGGAGAACACTGGGTTTATGGATGATGCTGCACCAGCACACAGAGCACCATCAGTAATACAGCGGCAAGAGAGTCGAGGACTGACCATGAGCCTGATCTGAATCCAACTGAACATGTTTGCTGCTTAATGGATTTCAGCCTTCGGAAACGCTCCCCTGACCCAGCAGTGTCCCAGCTCTGAAAGAGACCCAGCTTGAATTATGGAACAACACTGCCACTCTCATTCAGGGGATGCCCAATCAAGTCTATCTTTTAAGGCTGAAGAACTGACACCAGTGATGTTTCCTTTGTTATTCTGTTTCAGACAGAATACACATGTAGATATCCTACCTTCTGCTTGGCTATTTACTTGTGTCCCTGTATACCCTGCATCTTGTAATGAGTTTTGGATACCTCTGATTCCCAATTTGTCTCACTCTAGCCTGATGAAGATGTTGAATGCAAATTAAAAAACAGAAGTAAACTGTAGGACCGTGATTGATGTTGAGAGCTTAATGATGCATCATCACCTTGTGGGGAGAGAAAAATTCATTCATCACCTGAGCAAATGACCTTTCAGTCTTGCAGACTGTAAGCAAAAATAAATAGTATTTCTCTATGAAATAATGAAATATAATGGTCCGGGCCTTCTGTTTGAAGTCCTCATTACAAGCTGATAACAAATAACTTGTTTTGGCAGTGTGTCAAATTTAAATGCAATTGATTTAAATGGAAGTGCAATTAATGCATCATTTCTCTCACTGACACATTAACATATTGGCACGGGATAAAGCTTTTTGCCTGTTTAGAGGTTACTGTGTTTAATTTCCAGAGCCTCTGGAGGTTTTTTGACAAATACATTTTAATCCAGGCAGTTTTGAGTCTTCAAAAAGTTCTATTTAAAACATGCTTTTGCCAATGTGTTGCTCATACAATATGAGAGTAAATGGCACTTGCTGCATTCTGGTACAATGCTGTCAGCCACCAGCAAAGCTTCTCTCACAGCTATTTACTACATTATTCCATATCATTCTTTATACTTTCTGTTAGTAATCCATTTGCAGTGTTCAAATCAGTACCAGTATGCAAGTCTCTAATATTTGTCCAAATCAAGTGTGTTGTCATTGCTGGTAATACTGTAGGCTGCTAATGGTTCTCATAGGGTTTTGTATTATAATGACATGCCAGTGGGATTTTTCTAACTTTTGTATAGGTTTTGCTAAATAGCTGGAAAGAAACCAGTAAAGAAGTCTTCCAATTTTTTTTTTTTATTGTTTACTTGTAATATGATAGATAGACTAATGCGCTCTCGGCATGTTTGTCATTCGGGGTGACCCCTATAGATTTAAGTTACCTAATTCAGAGGCATCTGTCAGCTTAATGTGTAAAGAGCATTGCATATTTATTTTGTGTTTGTACCAGTCTGTCTGCCAGAGCTGTTCTGAAGAGCCATCCCTGCTGTGACATTAGAAACAGGCTCTGAATATTGCCGGCCTGGGGGTTGGAGGGGCTCCAGACACTTGCGATGTCATTATTTTCTTTCCAGAATTTCTTTGAGATAACCCTGACGTGAATTACAAGCATATTTTTCATATTTTCTTTTTTGTGAAAAGCTGTCGAAAAATTGACAAAGTAAAAAGCAAAATACTGAAATGTTCTGGGTTTATTAAAAACAAAGTTTTGTGCTGGTGAAATAAATGTTTCGCTTGGTTTGAGTGCCCGTGTACAGGTCATTATGAAGTCAGTTGGTCACAAGACTTAATGTTATTAAACCAACTGCTACATATGGTCAATATTTAAGGTCAAGGATTTCAAGTGTGTGTTTGAGTTTAAGTTTGTGTGGTGTGTCAGCTCCAAAATAAACATTTTAACATTGTATAATCATTTTGAAAATGCACTATTCAATAGGATACCTGGTTTATAACCCATTTAGCAAGAAGGGATCATTGCACAACTACTGTGAGTTTATCTGCAAAATGAAAGTGCATTGAAAGAAGATGCCTTGCCTCCTTGGTATTTATTTATGCACTACAAAGACCCCAGGGACGTTTCTAAATAGTTTTTACTTGTTTACACTTAAACCATTTTTTATGTGTGTGCTTCTCAGCGCTTCAGTCAGAGGGACAAAAACTAGGAAAATGACATTTCAATACTCTTCATCACAAAATACTTTGGGAACATCTAAATACAAAACACAATTGAGTCACATAATTTTGCATATACATGCTGTTTTACTGAATAAACCTGCAAAAGATGCCAGTTAAGCATTTGCCTGTTCAGTTCAAGTATCATTGCTGAAGACATTTCTCATATTGGCACTCACTCACCGTGTGCATAAAAACCTATTGATCTTTTATTAAATGTCTGATAATGGCATATTTTGATTGGTGGCCACTTAAGAGACAATAAAAAAGATGTTACACTGAATAGTAGACTCTTCAAAAAGTATCTCATTGACATTCTATTAGGGAAGTCAGCTGTGTCGACTGTGATAAGCCTGTAATTAACTTTAAATTAAAACAACAACTCTCGATTGTTGTGTCTTTGAATATCCGTGTTCATGAATTAGGAAAGGGTTATTGATAATAAAGAATGAGCATAATAATGAATCTAACTATCTAAATAGGAAGTGGGTGCTATGTAAAATGACAATTGCAGTGCTTATCTTGGAAATGTCATTTGTGTTTGAGAAATGTATACAAGACAAGAGTAGAATTAGTGTCAATGAAGTGGCTTGATGTGAAAACAGCAGCTGAAGGAGACAGGACTCGAGTGTACTTAGTATAAAACCGCCCCCCTCGCTGGTATAAAACCCTTCACTCCATCTTGGATTGTGTTGCAGATTTTCACTGCATCACCTTTCTTGGGTTATTAGCAGTAATCATTGACGAATGGTTTGCTCTTTACACCCTGCTGTAGTACCTTGGAGGACAACGGCCAGCCCTGTAGCTGTCTGCTTAAGTTTACCAGGAATCTGGCCAGGAGGGGCTGCTGTAGAGCGGTGAAGTGACCTTGTAAGACTATAGAATAACATTTGATCTACAGCTTGAGAATTGGGACCATGTGATTTGATTTGTTTTTCAGAATTGATATCAAGAACATATCTAAACCTAATAGCAGTGTCTTTCCCATGTCCAGAGTCTCCTCGTATCTCTTGAAGCAAACAAAGAAAACATAGATTTGCCCCTTTGTTTCATCCCAATTCTGAGTTCTCTAATAGTTGAATGGATTTACCCTCAACTGTGCTGTGTCCCCTGTTCGTTTGCTAGGAACCGCCAATTCCAGCTTAGTGTAGGAGACAGGGAGGCCGCTCAGACAAGGATTTGTGACAGATAATGTAGCTTGTTCAGCTGAAACGAGCAGACAGGGGTAGAACTACCCTTTTGAAATACACCATTGGGAAACCATTATAATAAGTATTGCCCTTAAGCAATCCTTGCAGACGCGGTGTTCCCACCAATAGCAACCCAGTGGATTTGCAATACGTATTCAACAGTAGTCATGATTACCAATGTATACTGGTGGAGTAGTAGTAAATCATAATATAAGAATGCTATCATTGTGCTACCATTGCACTAAAACATCTCAAACCATTCATAAAAATTAGGCATCATTTTGTAAAAAAAAAAAAAAAAGAACACACTGAATCTAGATAGACAGCCCTGACTATACTCACAATGTAATAAAGTACACAGGCTTTTTTAGAACCTTTTTTAGAATTTTTAGAACATCTCTGACCGACGCACTTGATATGTGATTTACTTTGGCAAGGGCGGGTTAGGGTGTAATATTATAATGGCACAAATCGATATTGGACCATATTTGTAACAGGGTGGAAGCTGGGTGCATATTTAGCTATATTGCTATTATTATTTTTGTAATTATTATTTGTTAATTGGGTGAGGTCACTGGAATGGGTCAGAACACAAAGACATGCATATAACCGCAATTAACAATATATCAAAACCCATCTTCCGAACAAAACTGTGAAAATTACCAGTAAACCAACTGGAGGAGGCTGTGTGGTCCAGTGGTTAAAGAAAAGGGCACGTAATGAGGAGATCCCAGGTTCAAATCCCACCTCACTCACCACTGACTCATTGTGTGACCTTGAGCAAGTCATTTCTTCCTTGTGCTCTGTCTTTCAGGTGAGATGTTGTTGTAAGTGACTCTGCAGGTGTTGCATAGTTCATACACCCTAGTCTCTGTAAGGATAAAGGGGTCTGCTAAATAAACAAATAATAATGGCACTTCTCAGTATTGGATTATACACATAAACCACTCAGCTATCCATTATCACAAAAATGCTGAAAATGAATGATTTTTAAATACATGCATAATGGAATATAATGGATTCTAGCAAATGTAGTTGGTTGTTTTTTAATAGAAAAATGTTAGCCACAGCTTTTCATTTTGCCTCTCCAGCACTCCTTTCTGGGAATTGCAATCCATGGCAGATCTTGCTGAAGTGGGTTTTATGTCACTGCAATGAGAGATTGCTCTCTGGAGCGACATGCCACCCTGCACTGCGAAACAGAGCCGAGCAGCTGGAGAATGCACAGGTATCAACGTGCAGCCAGAGCTTCAGTAACTGTTAAAGTGATTGCAGCTAATGACAATACCATCCACATTCCACACCACATCCGCTCACTCTATACAGCCATAGCCAAACATTTTGCATCACCTAGAATTGTAAAATAGAGACACTATTTAACAAAAAAAAAATTAGAGGAACATAATTTAGATCTTTTATTTGGAAATGTCATATTTTTCATTCTCTGGCAGGTTCTCAATGAAAAACTACAAACTATGTAATACAATATGTTAATGTAACATTATTCAGCAGGTTTCATTCCACTTTATGAAGCAATATTAGTTCATGCTACATGGGGATGCAAAACTCTTGGCCTTAGAAGCAGGTCTCAGAAGTGTAGATTTGAAAAAAAACAAAAATATGTACAGCAAATATGGATTTTCATATTTTTTAAATTTAAATTTAGTAATCGCCAATTATTTTATTATTTTCTCTTAATTTGGCAAATCCAGTTATTTTTAGGCACAGCTTACCGCTACCACCCCCGCGCTGACTAGGGAGGGAGTGGTGAAGACGAACCCATACTGTGCTCCGTAATGTGTGCCGTCAGCCGACCACTTTTTTTCACACTGCAGACTAACTGCGCAGCCATGCAACAGTGTTGTAGGACAATGCAGTTCTGGGCATCTTACAGGCAAGCCCTACAGGACTACAGGACACCCTGGCTGGCCTAGGCCTCCCCTCCTCTGGGTGGCACTCGGCCAATTCTGCGCCGCCCCCTGGGAGCTTCCGTCTATGGTCGGCAATAGAATAGCCTGGACTTGTACCAGCTCCAGGCTATAGGGCGCACCCTGCACTTCACTCGAACCAGCTCCAGGCTATAGAGCGCATCCTGCACTCCATTTGGAGTGCCTTTACCAGATGCGCCACTTGGGAGCCCCTTGGATTTTCAGCATGATTGCAGCATGATATCTGGTACTACATTAGGTTTAAGAAACCTTTTATCAGGCCATTTCACTTGCAGAGTTAAATTGGACTCTCCCCTTTCTCTTACACGTTTAGCACAGTAAATGTGTACATTGATTTAGCAGTTGTACCATAGTTTACCATACCTATGGACTTTGCAATGCTTACCAATGCTTTACCATGCTTTCATTAGGCTTTATTAGACATTGCTATGTTATTACTATGGTAACAGGTATAAGGGCCAGGGCCTTCTTTCCTGTCAAAACCCAACCAGCTGATGACATTAATGACTGACATGCTTTGCTGCCAGTAAGATGCTTTGTCCCTGAAACAATGCTCAGGTGAAATGACCAAGGAAGTGACGCAGTAACACATTTCCTGGATGGCAAGTAAAGCAAACTTAGAACTTTCTTTTACCTAGTGTAGTACCACTGTTTTAAAATTAAAATACATTCTGTTCAAACAAGTGTTTCTTGCAAAATTGCACATTAGAGACTATCTAGTGAATGGAAGTGCATGGCAGGAAATATTTATGAAATTATTTTGTTAGCTACAACCACGTTAATGTCTTGAGAATATCACAGAGGAACTGAAAGTACTGTGTACAGTAGATTAGGCGGTTGAGTTGCACAGATAGGAATTGTATACAATATGTTTCCATTGCTTTTGTGATACACTGTGCTTGCATGAAAAGATAGCATGGATGTTCATTTTTAAGATATGCAAAAAATTAATGGCTGCAAATATATCACAATGAGATAAGATTGTCCCTAATATTACATTTAATAGAGGAACAATTGTTCCCTCAAACCTATAATGTTGTCCTGAATTCATAAATGAAAGTGGAATGAATGTGAAGTTGTATTAATGAATAGGGAATTCAGATGTCTATGTATGTATGGCATTCTATTTGGATTTAAAACAATAGTTTAAACTCTGTGAGTTTTCATTTTGTTTCTACACTCAAGGGTATTCGGCATGTTTAACAAAATCACCAGGAAGGAGAATATCTCTCTCTCTGTCTCTCTCTCTCTCTCTCTCTCTCTCTCTCTCTCTCTCTCTCTCTCTCTCTCTCTCTCTCTGTCTCTCTCTCTCTCGACAGTTGCGTACAAGACTGCACAAATGAGCAATGTTTCTCTAAGAACAGCCTTAGTGGTCGCTTAATGAGCTGTTCTGAAGATTCTGACAAATTTCCCTAAAATAATTAAATGCTGGATGCTGTGAATGCGGAATTTGTTGTGCTGTACAAAATATATTAGGACAGGACATTCTTTTAAATACACCACAGAATTGCTGCAGAAAACATATGATTTTCTATTCACTTTTAGATATTTTTGTGTTTCTATTTAAAGTAGTTTTTTCTTCTTCTTCCCTCTTTCAATTGTGAATGTAACAGTTGTTTCCTGAAACCCCAGTATAGGTGCTATTTATACATCCTTTTACTCTGAGGCCAGCAGTCTCTTCCAGCAGATGCACAGTGTATTACATTTTTTAAGCACCTCCCCCTCCCAATCTGTAATTCTGGCTACACCCCTGTTTCACACAGTTCTTGTTTCAATCACTTTTTTTGACAGTGTTAGCCATGTTCTTTCATTGTGCCCACTATACCAAGAGACACAACAAAGGTATGATCAAGGATCGAGGTCTATCTCTAATATAAGCTATGTGTAAAACAAACTTAATCTGAATGTGGCAAGTTTTTTTTTTTTTTTTCTTTTTAATATTTTGGCATTTTATGATAAACCAGTATTTGATACTAATAGCTCATAAATAATAATTCAAAAAAACATTTTGCATGGTGGGATTTATTCAAAATACTTTGCTTCTAGCAGACGCTGTCCAAACCTCTGCCAGAAAAAAAACAAACAAACAACATTTTGCTCGTCAATTGTTTTATTTTTTATGAACACGGAATGCCTGTGGGTGTTATCACCCTGAATATTCAACAGTCTGCATATTAAAAATCATAACATCTTACATATGAATCCAGCACAGCATGGCTATACCATATGGGCTTTCACACAGAAATGCACTGTGTCTGTGTTTTCAGCTGTCAGATATCTGTACTTTTTTTTTTTATTTCTTATGAAGCTGCAGGGTGCTTTGTCAGCTCATGTGAAATCGCAATCGTCTCCACTTGCTGGAGTAAAATAATGCAACACCTTCAGCTCTCTGATTAATTGCAATTCATTTGACAGAGAGTGACTTGCTGAGAACAAAGGAATCCTGTCTGATTTTGTTCTAAACTGAGAGATGAATTATTTGTTTCCTGAGCTGTTAGCTGTAAAAAGAAAACTAAGAGACAGCCGATGAAGAGATGCTTAACCTTTTTAGAGAGGATTGATTGATACAGGCATACAGACATACTTCACCATAGCAGTTTAACCGATGGCTGGACTGGTTTGATGTTAAACCATGCCAGTAGGCAATATTGAGAGTTCAGACTCTGACTGCAGGTATAGGCACAGAGCACAGTTATCTTAGTAGTCAAATGATTCAGATCATACACATTCTAGATCCACCATTCCATTCCAAAACACACGTCACAGAGTCAGGTAGTTCTATTATTTAGCGCATTAATTAACCCACTTTACTCCAGATACATCTGAGTCACGTCTAACCAGCACTCTGCTCGCAACTACGAGATATTCTACAGAGTACAACCCAGCAAGTGGTGCAAATTAACTATATACATTCCTTAAAGGTACAGTCGTACTAGTAAAGGAGTATCAGTTAGAGATTTAAGTGTCCAATTGGTTTGCTGACTCACAATTGTGGGCCACATTCGTGCCACGGGAAAAAATTTTTTTTTTATTTCTGCTGTATCACCACAATCTTACATTTCCTAATCTGATGTTAAAATCCTGGACTGTGCTTTTGTTTAGTCTGGATTTGATACTTTTCCAAAACCCAGCATTTCCATCTGCCACTGGGACTGACTTCAAAGTGAAATACACCCAACAGCAGCAGCAGATCAAGATGAAATCCAATCCAAAGAGCCGCAGTTGGGATAGCCGGCTTGTAGAATCCCCCAACTCACACTGAGGGTGGAAGTTACCTAATAGCTGTCCAGTGTAAAGAATGTGAGAGGCAGGTTTTAAATCTCAAACTACAGAAAAAAAAAGATATAGAGGCACAAGATGAAGTGTGTAAATATGTTATACTGAGATATATTTGTTATACGGATATATTTGTGTTTGGTGAATGTAAAACAAGATACACAAAAAAGTACATACAGGGGGATCTTTGACATTTTTGTAATAATGTCGTTGTAGACTGCAGATGGAACCAGTGGCAGCCCCAGCTTCATATTGCAATGCGATTGAGTTTAACACTGTTTTCATAGTGCAGATAGAAATGTGGCACATATTGTTTTGCCAAAGTGAAGTCATTATACTCACTTCTATTACACTCTTGTATACATTACAAGTCCCTCCAGATAACAACAAAAGGCTATTTGATTTCTCTAGCTCATGATGTAGAGTGCTTTGTGAAGTCTTTGCATAAACGGTGCTCATTTAAATTCAATTTGTATTGCACTGATTGTATACAACACATGTGGCTAAGAAACTGTACCTTTAATTAAATGTATGGTTATATGTAATACTTCTATTTGTATTTTTAACACCCACAAATAAAAAAAAGCCACACAGGTAACCTAGAAAGCTACAGATTCTAGTCCAGGTGTTTGTTTCAACTCAATTACTTGGACCAATGGAATGTATTCAACCTACCGAATGGCCTCCTCTCGTTTGTAAACTTTCTTATGTTCTTATGTTCTTATTGAAGATCTCCAGTGATTTGTAAAGCTATGTGAAGCTTCAGGCAGGAAGCTATATAAATACATCTGCAAATATGACCATTTGCTTGTCAGGTAAATCTCTACAACCGTCTCCAAAAGTATAGCAACTCAAAAGCGGTGGTGAATGCTGTTTTTTATTTTTCTAATAAAAATTATTTTCGTTTTTAAATCGCAAGAGTTGAATGAAAAAGCCATTCCTTAGTCTATTGCTGTAGGCTCCTTTCCACATTTTTTATAGAAACTAAACCATGAATTTCTCACAGCCTCCGTGCTGTTCCATTCTAGACTTCCCAGAAAAGAGAAAGCTTCCCTGCAGGGATATTTCTGAAGTAGAAGCATATCTGAGCTTGACAGAGCTGCTAGGGACCGGACCTCCTCTGTGATAGCTACCAGCTTGAAAATAACCCCTATTACATGCAGATATAAAAATGAATGAATGGAATGTTTATGTACTGTTTTTATGATAGGTGATAGGTTCCACCAGCACCCAAAACCCAGTTTTATATCTCACCAGTGGCCAGTAATACACCCCCGGGCTAGCCAAATGCACAGCTCCTGAGCCTCACTCATTGAGCTCCTAAATATTGCTATTTTTATTTCGAGGAGGCATGTGTTCGTATTCTGTTCAGTAACAGTTGTTATACATTTGAATTACAGTGAAGATATCATTAACACATGAGAGCTTTATCAAAATGTGATGGAATACACATCACTGCGATACACATGCTTATACTTGCACCGGTGGGTTTAATTGTATTGTTATGTGTGCCCTGTGGTTTGGTTTTTGCAAGTCAACTTCTTTACATTTTAGTTCAGTGGTCCTCGAAGTAGTACCCGCGAAGCCAGGCCATCCTGCCCGCGGCAGCTGTTCTTAAATTATGGGTCGTGAACACATTTCTGGCAGGTCGTAGCGTGGGAAAATAAAGAAAGCTCTAAACACGTTTTCCAACAAAAGCGTCACAAAACCCTGTTGCCAGGGCTGCACGCCTAAGCTGTGCTTGTACGTACACGACACTTTTTTTTTCCCAGAATGCGATACGATCAACCAATTGAATATCTGCATTGGCTCTGCGGTAGCCCAATCATAAGTTAGCTGGGTGGGGCATAAACTGTGTCTGTTTCTGGTGCCCGTACCGACTGTAAGTTTAACCAATAGAAGAGTCACATATCTGCCAAGTTTTACGCAGCTGTCCAATCATAAGCAAGCAGAGGCCGTTCACGGTGTTCTGCGTGAAAATTGAAGGCGAGTGAGAAGCCAATGGGAAAGAGAAAAATCTGATAGCTCTCCAATCATTCGTGAGCAGAGGCGGGTGTTAACATGCCGGGTAAACACTGAATTTCACCGACTGTTATTGAGAAAAATAATACATTTCAGTATGTAGAATTTAATTTTCTATCTCTGTTTTTTTTTTTTTTTTTTAATTTCACCAGACAAGGGGGACACCGTAGTAGATTTAGTTACGAATCCACTTTCTCAGAATAATTGTATTGGGGATGAGCGATCTTTAAAACAGAGTAGTGTTGACAAATTTGTCAAATTGAAACAAAGCAAGAAGCTACCCACTAAGTTTATTCATGGTTATCTGAGTAAACATGCTATTTAAAGAATATATATATATATATATATATATATATATATATATATATATATATATGAGCCAAGAATATACTAAAACTCTTAAAGGATATATATATACAGTGCCTTGCAAAAGTATTCAGACCCCTGACCAATTCTCTCATATTACTGAATTACAAATGGTACATTGAAATTTCGTTCTGTTTGATATTTTATTTTTAAAACACTGAAACTCAAAATCAATTATTGTAAGGTGACATTGGTTTTATGTTGGGAAATATTTTTAAGAAAAATAAAAAACTGAAATATCTTGCTTGCATAAGTATTCAACCCCTGTGCTGTGGAAGCTCCCAGTTTGCATCGATGAAAGAAATTGCATTAATGAGGACACAATTACCTTACCATTGGCCTCCACCTGTGAACCATTAAAGTTGCTGTCACATTTTCTGGATAAAAACCCAACTGTTGAAGGATCATTGGTAAGGCTGTGAATCTGAAGGAAAATGAAGACCAAAGAGTTTTCTACAGAAGTTAGAGATAAAGTAATACAAATGCATAGATTAGGGAAAGGGTACAAAATAATATCCAAGTGTTTGGATATCCCAGTGAGCACAGTTTGATCAATAATCAGGAAGTGGAAGCTGCATCACACCACCCAGGCACTGCCAAGAAAAGGCCGTCCCTCAAAACTCAGCGCTCAAACAAGAAGGAGACTTGTGAGAGAAGCCACAGAAAGGCCAACAATCACTTTGAAGGAGCTACAGAGTTCAGTGGCTGGGAGTGGAGTAATGGTGCACCAGTCAACCATATCAAGCGCTCTGCATAACACTGGCCTGTGTGGGAGGGTGGCAAGAAAGAAGCCGTTACTCAAAAAGTACCATCTGAAGGCAAATCTGAAGTTTGACAGAAAGCATGAAAGTGACCCAGCTGCGATGTGGGAAAAGGTTTTGTGGTCAGATGAGACCGATATAGAGCTTTTTGGCCAAAACTAACACTGCCCATGCCTCAAGACACACCATCCCTACAGTGAAGTATGGTGGTGGCAGCATCATGCTGTGGGGATGCTTCTCATTAGCAGGGACTGGGCATCTTGTTACAATTGAAGGAAGAATGGATGGAGCAAAATACAGGAAAATACTGCAAGAGAATCTGCTTCAGTCCGCTAAAAAACTGAAGCTTGGGAGGAAATTCACCTTTCAGCAGGACAATGATCCCAAGCACAAGGCCAAAGCAACATTGGAGTGGCTCAAGAACAAAAAGGTAAATGTCCTACAGTGGCTCAGTCAAAGTCCTGATCTCAATTCCATTGAGAATCTGTGGCACTATTTGAAAATTGCGGTCCACAAGCGTCATCCAACCAACCTGAACAACTTGGAGCAAATCTGCCAAGAAGAATGTGCCAAAATCACTCCGACACTGTGTGCAAAGCTGGTACATACTTACCCCAAAAGACTTAAAGCTGTTATTGCAGCGAAAGGTGGCTCTACCAAATATTAATGTGTGGGGGTTGAATACTTATGCAAGCAAGATATTTCAGTTTTTTATTTTTCTTAAAAATATTTCCCAACATAAAAGCAATGTCACCTGAAAATAATTGATTTTGAGTTTAAGTGTTTTAAAATAAAATATCGAACAGAACGAAATTTCAATGTACCATTTGTAATTCAGTAATATGAAAGAATTGGTCAGGGGTCTGAATACTTTTGCAAGGCCCTGTGTATGTATGTGTATGTGTATGTATATATATATATATATATATATATATATATATATATATATATATATATATATATATATATATATATATATACACACATACACACACACACGTGTCAGCGAGAAGGCACTGTGTAAGATATGAACCTATGCAATAGTCAGCGTGCCCGCAAACACATAAGTAAGATCAATTTATGCCCGTGCCCAAATTACTTTGAGGACTATTGTTTTAGCTAGTATGTAGAGGGTATGCTGATCTACATTCATATTGATTTGGGGATGATATCTTCAGGGTGCAGAACTAGGCAGGCTTTTTACCCTGAATGTTATCAATACAGAACAGCACAGTAAATTTCAATCAGTATGTGGCACTGTGTTACTGTATAGATTAATTGAGTGTTTGACTGCAGTGGTTCACAGCAGACAGAAAACCCAGTAGGAGTAGTTGTTGTTCCCATTTCTATGTTAGCAACATAAACATGTTTTCTCCTTTGTTGCTGTGAAGAAATGGCTCACAATAACATGCACTGCAGTATGTTGCATTTCTATTTTAAAATTGACAGGTGTTTGAAATCTGGCTGTATATTTTTTTTGTTTTGTTTTGGGGGTTTTTTGTGTCAAATAACATTGTAAAATGAGTGCGTTAAAATATGTTTAATGTTTCTCACAACACTGAATAAGACGTCATCTGCAATGTTTGCAGGCAAAGCCGAAAAGTTTGTCTTTTTGACTTGAAGGTATAGTTTTACCTCTGAATTTTTGACAGAGGCATTTACTTAATAGCAAAGGCATGTTTGGCGAGGAATAAAACAATGTTAATGTCATAAAATCATCAAGAACGTAGATGCAGGACTGTGCACTTCAGTTTATTGTTCTAAATAGTTTTGTACTAGTATTATACCATAATTGTTTAATTTGGTTTATTAGGTTAATTAAATATCTGTTAAAACAGGAAATACGGAGTGGCAATACGCATGCCTTTATTTTTGGAAAAATACATATGAAAAGGAGGTCTGTGTTCATTTAAGCCCTGGCCTGCCTATGAAATATAAACCATAGAAACAATGGTAGAACTATTGAAGGCCTGCTCTCTGTGCCTATCAGATACAACTGTTTTGGTTCTGTGAACTATTTCAGAGAAAATAAATGTTAATAAAATGCATTACTGCACTATGATATATGTGGAGGAGTCCACTGTACATTTGAAATAACTTGATCGTGAAAATCCTATTTTTGGTATTTTTGAAAAGCAGATGATTATCTATTCAGGGATATCAAACTAGCCCAGGTTTTTAATAGTTTTGCTGTAAAGCCGGATACAATGGAACCATTGCTGTCAATAGAAACTGAATGATTTGCTCAAGCTAATAAACGTTTGATATTGTTCAGGCAGACCACCGCCATTCTTAATCAGACTCAGCCAGCACTGGTAGAGGTGTGGATTCTGGTCTCTGCTGCTCTGGCTGCTTTCCAATGGCATGAGGTTTGTACACAGTACACTCCCTCCTAGTGGCAGCTTCAGAGAAAGACCCGCTCAAAATATTAAAGGAGTGCTAACCAGTGCTTGAAAATCCATTACCCAAATTACTCGATAGCTTCATTAACATTATTACAGCCCCCTTTCATTGTGTTGAAAAGGTTCTGAGCCTTTTTACATTAATTCGGGATGTGCAAATATGTATTGGTTATTGTTTATCTTTTTATTTGTATGTAAATATTTATGGAGCCCTAGTTCCTTTGTGTTTGGGTTTGTTTTTAATGTATTGAATCCGAAAACATTATGTTATAAACTAAATGTATGTATTTTAATATTTAAACACGTTTCTAAATGTAAGTAAAATGTAAATATACGATACACCATGGTCTAATACAATAAGCTACAACTTCGTTCAGCAGGAGAAGTTCAAGCAGTGCAAACCACACACCGTAAACCTGGGGCAATTAAACACATTTCTGATTAAAGATTGGTGCTGCAGTTCTCCAAGCGAAGCGTTTCTCAATCTCACACTAAAGTCTTGTTTACAATAACCTATCCAATATAGAACGAAAGAGCAATCGAGCCACAAAAGTGTCCACTGTTGTCGAATTCCAATCTCCTCCCAACAGCGATTCTCAGGTTGCAGATCTCCCTAATCTATCTACCTCATTAATTTCCACCTCGAAATCACAAACATGTACATCATCCCCTAGCTGTTTTCTAACAGAAGTTTAACAAAGCCTCAAGCGCTCTGTGCAAAATCGATAAGACAATGGGTATAAAATAATGTAGTATAGTTAATTCAGCGGCATATTAATTACACTAACGGAATGCTTTTTATATTATTATTTTTTATTTGCTTTATTCTATAGTCAGAAACTAAAAAATAAATAAAAAAAAAAAAAGATACATACACACCACCATTACTAAGAATATGACTGGGTAATATTAGAAAAACCAAACAAAACAAACAAACAAAAAACAATTGTAATGCAATTTCCTATATTTGTATATTCTGATAGTGTACATCTGCTCTGTAACTGTATATTTGAATAGGGTGCTTCATTTTGCACAGTTTTAATTTAAATAGAGACATCGACCCTGAGAAATCCATCCCGCTTTTCGGATTTATCATTTCCTGGAATTCAGAATCCCGATCCCGAATTCCCGTGAACTCCAGATCGTGTTTTCCGCTGGCACTCACAGAATTCTAGCCCACTTCCACGCTGCTGTTTTCCAAGCAGAAGCAGCGTCTGCGTCTCCCGCGGCAGATCAGCTTTTTAGACTCGTCTGTTTGGTGTCCTTGTCTTGGATCCCACCCATTTTTAAAGTCCATTTGGGTTTCTTTTTTTTTTTTTTTTTTAATCCTCCTTGGTTGTGTTGTTATCGGTGCTGTTTATGAGAGTGCGGCTTCTCCGATGTTATGGATTGACTCTGATCTTCTTGCTTTCCTTTCTAACTTACTCAAGAAAACGAAATTCAACCCCTTCGTCTTTTCGATACGACACTGCATGTTTCACCCGGCCAGTTTCAAACCAAGCTGATCCATGATGTGTTTGATTAATATAATATAAAGTGAAAAGGACTTTACTGTTTAGCTTTGGGGGAGAGAGAGAGAGAGAGAGAGAGAGAGAGAGAGAGAGAGAGAGGCACTGAACAAGAGACGGTAAACGAACAGGATTTAAAACGCTGTTTTTTTTTTTTTTGCGGAGCGGTTTTTGCAAGTAAAAAAAAAACATTTATTTTTGAAAAGTGATGGCAGAGTGGGGAGCACGGTTGCTCCTCTCTCTTTCGTGTATCACCTTTCTTTCTTCGGCTACCGTGGCCAGGCAGTCAGACAAAGGTAAGTTATGAAATGTTATTGTGTGCGTGGGTGCATGTTTTCAGTTTCTTCGTGGTGACTTTTAAATCAGTCGCAGTTAAATAAAACGTGATTTTTGATTTATTTGGCTGCAGGACGCTTGCGGTTTGCACAGCTGAGTATTGGAATGCAACACAGTACTGACCTGTCAGTTTGCAGTGTCAGATGTATAAACATGTAAACGGGTTGTTTCAGAAATAATCCTCCTTTGTTTACTTATCGCGATCTTTATTTTTGTTTAAAAGTAGGATACGCTAGAATAGTACTGCCATGCAATGTGTGACGCTCAATCTCATCGAGTATCGGCTAGTGTATGTCAGTGTTTCTTGGCACTTCGTGTTGATTTTTGTTTTGCGGACAGACGCATGGTTGGTTTGTGCAAGGGTACATTACATTCTGAAGTCGACTAATGCACACAGAATGAGAGGGGACTCGTCTTTTGTGTAGTAAATTAAAAGGGAATTTAAACCATGTTCTTGATAGTTTACAAAAATAAATAAATACATGATTCTGTACTTGGTTCTGACTGAAATACTTAGTTTGAACCCCAAACTCGCAGAGTCTATTATTGTTGGTTGTTGAGTAGTACGGATAACTAGTGAAGATTTAGTTTAATGGATTTGTGTAGTCAGATTTAGATTGTCTAATTTTAAAAAGACAGGCACGAAATAAATGTATTCAAAAGCACAGATCTAGTTTTATCACTAATTCTCAGCCTGTTATATTTGAGGACATATTCCGGTTATGTACATGGTTGGTCTTGTAATTTGTGTGGTAATGTGAATGTCGGAGAACGCGATGAGTAGGAGATACATCATTAAATAACATCATTTCTGTATTTACAGATTAAAGTGCAACTGGATTAATGTGTGTGTGATATATAATATATATATAATCTATTATATATATATATATATCCCACAATCTATATCTCTCTCTCTCTCTCTCTCTCTCTCTCTCTCTCTCTCTCTCTATATCTCTATATATATATATATATATATATATATATGTATATGTATGTATATTGTTGGGTACCTACAGGAGAAATGTTATTGTAAAGTGACCGTAATGTATGAAAACGAGGTTTCCATTATGTTGCTTTTGATTCTCGATTTTATGCCGTTGTCGTTTTCAAGTACCTAGCAAAAGTACAGGTACATGCTTATTAAAAAAAACAAAATAAAAAAAACTTTTTTTTTTTTTTTTTTTTTTTTACTGTGCACTATTGTGTTATTAGCATTTAATAAATAATATACGACACATAGCTGAACACAATTTTATACAGTTTGTAGCGGTGCTGTGAATTTAATAAATAAGTAATTCTAGCACTTTTGTTTGTCCAGTTCATGAATAGAAAGAGGCAATGGTAAATTACAGATCAGATGCTAGCACGGGGACGAAGCGCGTTTTTTTAAGTAGTTGACCTCTGACTTTTGTGTGTAATTTATTCAGTGGGCAAAAGTTTTTCCATAGGGACTCAGTGCTTTATTAGTACAGTGGAGCAGTGAAGTAGAGGTAGACGAAATTAAGAAGTGACAGTCAGAATACTGTAACTGCTGTGCTTTCAATATTGATCAGAGCAACACGATTCGCTGCGCATGCTTTTAAATCATCACTCCTCGCATTGTCAGGCAGATTGTTTTGAAGTTAGCACTTATTTATAACCGCAGAATATGACTCCTTTCATTCCCAAATGCATATAGATTATCACGCAGACAGCTGATTTTCTGTTTGTAATGAGAATGTATTAATGATACTTTATTAAAATCCTAACTGTGTAATAGTGCCGGTTAACCACATCTCGTCTTAGCGCACGATTGTCATTTATAATACAAGATTGCTATTCATTTTTATTTATTTATTTATGTATTTGTTTGAGCTACTTGTAGCTAATTCAGTTCTTGCTCTGCGAGTGGAGTCTTTTGAATAATGGCCTTGGAAACTGCATACAACAACAACAACAAAGACGCCGTTATTTCACCAACTGAGATTGAATACGCTGTGGTTGGCGTTTATTTATTATTTAGGGTGAGAAAGGAATCTGGGGGATCTTGGAGTGAAACACGATTTGAAGATGAATTGATTCTACTGTAAATTATATTACGCTGCCTGCCAGCACGAACAATAACATCATGCACATAAAACACTGCCAAGTATTTATTATTCAGCACCGTATCACACGCTATCTAGAACACTGCGGCATGAACAAGGAGATCACATGCACAGGAAAAGCTTGATCTTTACAAACTTCAGTTTGAACAGACGCACTCTACAGCTACTGTATCCTGTCATTATGAAGTGCAACTGTCTTCTTGTCAAAGAAAGTGCTTTACCCAGCAGTCTGTCTCTGGTATCGGTGAGGTACAGTACGGCTCTATGTTGTAAATGTGCTGCATTTAGTCCTGGTGTTTATTTATGATGAATTTCATACTGTAATACTGTTTGAACTCAGATTCTTGGCAGTGCGTGGGGCGCAAGCCACGATTTAGGCCTTGTCTCATGAATACCAAAGCTACAGGCTATAAAAATGATATCGGTGAAATAGGCAACTGCTATTGATGGTTGAGTTGGGGTTGGGGTTGTCAGGGGTTTTGAGTCAAGAAGTTGATGAAGACTGGGGAGAGCAAATCAAGAGCAGGCTGCAGTAGAGTACAAAAGAGGAGAGGTGGGGGCAGGGAGGAAAGGGACAGGGGCCTGGAAAGCAATAAAACAAGGAGCTTAAAGAGGGAAGGATTCCTTGGGGAATTTTCATGGATTCCAGGGGATCGAGAAGGGCCTTTACATTGAGCGTGGGTGTCAAATTACTAATGGGTCCAGGCACTCCTGAATTACTACTATTAATTTAAAATAGCTTTAGAGGATTTATTTCTGCAGCACACATGCATACACACACACACACACACACACACACACACACACACACACACACACACACACACACACACACACACACAAACAGGTTTATTCCAGGTGCAAGATTAAATTGCTTGTAGTTGTAGTCCAGTTACAGCTATGGCCAAAAGTTTAGCATCACCATGCTAGAATTGTAGGATTAAAAAAAAAAAAAAAGATATATCTCAAACATAATTTAAATCTTTTAGTAATATAGTATTCATGTTAGATTTTGAAATGTCACATTTTGCAATTTCTACCAGTTTTTCATTAAGTATATATGGTAAACTATAAAGCAGTATGTAATTCATTATGTTGATATAACATTATTCAGCAGGTTTCATATGAATTTGTGAAGCAGAATGAGTTAGTGCTATAGGGGTGATGCTGAACTTTTAGCCATAGCTGTATATGTATAATGTACAGGGGATTGATATGAAAGGGTTTTGTGTATTTATAAACCCTGTGCGGTAACCATGCAACTGCTACTCTTGTGACTGGGGCAGCATGCTTGGAAATGCCCTTGTCTGTAAAGGCGGGCCCTTTATCCAGTGTGTGCATGCTGCTTTGACTTGCTTTCGAAGTCATTACAAAGTATTTTGTGAAGGGAACATATTGTTTGTCACAAGCTGCCCACTGGAAATTCAAGAAAGACCCTGAATTCAGTGTTACACATGACTCCAGAAACTGCCTTGGCAGGTAGGCCCCACTGGTGCTTACGTCGGTGACATTTAGAAAAGTGTTCCCTCTATGATATTTTATACAATTACATGTGCTAGAGAGTAGAACATGACTGCGAGGGTGACCTTGGCCTCAAGCCAGTTCGGCTGTGGATTTTACCCAACTGGCAACATGCCTCAGAGGGTTAAATGGCACAGCTGCAGAGGGTTCATATTTGCTAGCAGATATTCCCTCAATTTATTATTCACTTGTATGTTATTGTTTCAGATCACAAATACTCAAGTGCTAGTCTTTGCTGGGTGGTTTCCGTGTGAACTGCCTGTTTCAGGAGCTTCACGCATTGTCTCTTGCTCCTGCCTACCGGCTGATGCTGTTTTCAGTGCTGCCACTCTGTGAAGTGCTGGTCTCTTGTCACGGGGTGTGTGAAGGGAAGGAAGTAATTATGTTGTCACAAGGGAGGGATGTACCCTAGAGTATTGAGAGATGAGATATGCTACATGGATGATTGCTGGGGGGTAGCTTATGCTTACACTGGTGTACCAGATTATATTTGATTATGCACTTGCTGTTTTTTGACTTTGTACCTGTACTAATTTTGGGCTGCCTTACTTATTGGTGCATTAGGCAGTCCAATATTGGTGCTAATCAGGGTGTGTGAAACGACTCCTAAGAGTAAAATAGAAGGCACAGGGATTTTCTATCAGAAGCCATTGCAAGAAGAAAGCCTTGTGCCTTCTCTGGTTCATTAAAATGCTGCAAACAAAATTAGCTGGTTGACGCCACAACACCAAGCTCACCTTACTGCTCGAAGTAGACTAATTATATCTTTGTTAAGTTCAGTGATAATCTCCTAACGACTTCCTTGAGATCAATGACTGCACGGTTTGCCAAGCTGTTGATTCATCAGTATGCCTAATTAAAATTTTCTCGTTACATGGGTTCACTATATTCTTTGAGCTATGGTTTTGGAGCGAGCGCTGTGATCCCCTATGGTTAAAGTTGTAAATGGAAAGAGATGCATGCATGCGGTTCAGCTAAATTGCATCCGCTTTACTTGTTACACAATGCAGAGAGTAGCAGCTTTGTACTGGTTAATGAGACGTGATTGAAGGTGCAATTGCAAAGAGTTATTGTAGCTAACAAAATACACCCATGCAGTACATTTTACCTTTGTCAATGTGTGCACATGCCCAATTTATTTTGTTTTTATTCAACATTCATTTAATCATGAAAATCCCATTGAGATTAAAATCTCTTTTTCATGGAAGAACTGGTCAAGGAGTGTTGGCCAAAACAAAAGCATGGCTCAGCTACACGTCTGTTTTTTTTTCTATTCCTTTAAAGATATCAAGACACAAAGTGTCAGTTCCTTCCTTAATTTTATTGAACAGTCTGAGATTCTGAGTACTACTAGAGGTAATTAACAATGTATTAAGATCATTTGGGATTCTGCCAAGGATAACCTTATAAATAATTTAAATCTTTGCAAAGAGAAAGAAGACAGACCAGCCAAACTGTGAGTCACAGTGAGTTGGATCTTGTTGGATCTCAATGCAGAATGGTAGAAAGGATCCAGTTTTATTAAGACTGTGGTAATAGATGCTTTATAAATAATGTCATCAAAGTCAATAGGTGGCAAAAATGTACTTGAGCAGTTGTTGTCTTCTTTGTGCTGAAAAACAGTGTTTATGTCTATTTGTACAGTTTCCAATGTAAAAAACAAATGTAAGCAAGCAAACCAGCTTGGAATAACATATAAAACGCCTTAACGTACCTTCCTACATTAGAACATTAAATTACTGTAGAAACCTGCCACTAAACCTCATGGTGCAGGTGCAGGACTGAATCATGTGTATTAAATTGAACATGATTGTAAGATACTGCAGCTTTAATGGTTGTCATTTTGTTCCCAGGGATTGACTCTGTCTGCTGGAAGGGGGTCCTTGTTGCCGCCAGCTGCTTTAGATTGCTTCTGGATTGGTTTATTAATTCTAATAGCCAGAAAAAAAACAGAATAGCCCTTGGCTAATTGCCTTATGGGCATAGCCAGGCCTGTAAAGGGAGTGAAGTGCTACACACAGTCCAATGCTTTGACTATACAGTAGACTTCCTGCATTCAAGGGGACTTTTTCTGAATGTTTTTGTTTTATAGTTTATACTTTTGTTTTGCATTCATGAATACATTTAATTGCAATATTTGACCCTGATTTTTACATTTCGAATGAGACTAGGCGTATAGGAGGTTAAAAGCTTCCCGTCCTTGTGACAGAATTTCATCACTGTAACCACAAAGCTGACCGCAGCCCTTCGGAGGCACTGCACCGGGGCGCTCTGTAATTCAACCGTCCCGAAGCCATTCAATAAGGTATAATCATCAGATAATAGGAATCGTGCGGGTTGAAAAAGGGGCAATTAGGCAATTAAAAATCACAGGATTATCAGTATTTCAGAAATAGACACTTGCTGCAGTATCTCCCTCCAGCAGGTAATTGCTCTTCTGGCTGAAAGTGCGATATCACCAATTCTCATATTTGAATAAAAATGGATTCACTTTTTAGCCACTGCCTGTTTCCTCATTGTTTGAATTCCTTTTCCTTTTCTCCAGATTACTTTTTATCCCCCTCTCCCTGTGGTTTAGTGGGCCGGTGAGCAGCCAGTTCGTGGAATTTTGGTTCTCCCATTAGAACATTTTATAAGGAAGTGAACTTCACTTTTCCAAACTGTGTGCCGCGTGACAAATAGAGCCATTTTCAGCAGTTGCTAGTACTGTATCATTTGTGCAGTTACTTTTTATCACTGTACAAAGACATTCTGACATTCTCACTGACTGCCTGCACTTCCCAAGTTGATTAGAAGTGTGATATTTTAATGTAATACTTCTAGTAAATGTCATTTTCGCATCATTTTTAATATCCATGCCACTTATTGTAAATCTTGTTTGGGTTGCAGAAATTATGTTCTGCTTAATACTGCATTGCATTTTTGGGGTGGCCTTTAGCAGTTCAATTAATTTTATGCTGTATCCAGACTCCACAGAGGTTCAGAGGTGGGCTAAGCAACACACCAGTATGGAGGACTTCTGTTGCTGACCGTGGAATTTCTGTGTGCTTTGAATGCATTGAACTACCTGTAAAACTGCACTCTGTCAAGAATAAGCAGCAGCTGTGCAAGCACACAAGAAAACTGTGAGACTGCTGCTTCGAAGCTGGCTGTTGGTGGCCTATAGTTACAAACACTTCAGAATCTTTACCTACAGGGTTTGAAATGGGGGGTGCAATCACACTAAAGTTCATGTTTGCCTGAACTTTCACCCTACTGTAACCTTCAGTGTTAAGATTGTGTACTTTTTATAACACGTTTTACTTCTCTACCCATAGATAAACAATGAAATCATGTTCCAGTGGGGGTGTGACATCATCATTAACTGTTTATGACATCATAGTCCTCCTGAGTGCCACCGTGTTCTGAGAGCAGAAGCCTCCTGATATCTAGTAAATGGGGATTTAATATCTTCACAGCTTTAGAGCTGGCTTCACTGTAGTCTGTCTATTGATTTATGCTTTGGTTTCCCAGCTGAGTGTGTCCCAGGTTAGGTTGAGAGATTCCCTGCACTTCAGTTCAAACTGACACCCCTAATGCAGACCCCGGGCCCACCCCTGTGCTGAAGAAATGTTGCTCATTTTAGCATTTCAGTCTTGCTGCATGGCTTTGTTATAAAGCATGGATCACAGTGTAACGGAGATGATTCCAGGCAAAGCATTAACCCCACTGCAATACATGCGCAATACGGGTTCATATTCTCAGTTCAAGTGTTAAATCGCTAGAATTTTAGAATATTGCATGACAGATATAGATGCTGGCCTCTGTATGTTTACAGAGTGGGGACAGTGGTTTTTAATATTCACTATTTATTCAGAAGCATTCCAGTACACATGTTGTCTCGCATTTTTAGTACTTTTAACTAAACGGCTTCTCATAATGGGGTTTGTGATTGACAGTGAAACACTGAGTCTGGCTGCATAGGGGTGGCAGGCTTCTGAACCTGTGTGTGATAATATTTGCAGTTCACAGAGATGAGGAATGTGGGATTGTGCTGGTGGGGTCCGCAGGGGGTGGGGGTTGGGGGTTTGGGGGTTGGGGTGGGCCGACTGACAGCTATGGGTATGGAGGAGACAGCATGTACAATAGTCCTACAATTAACTAATACTGTGGGATCTCAATACAGTAGCTGTACTTTGTAAAATGACAAAACAATTTCTAATGAAATTCCAGTATTTTTCACTAAAGGGCAGTTTCCTGTTCATTAGCTTTTTACTGTTGACCATTGCTTGAATAGGCCTGTGAGCTCACCATTACATGGATTATTCTTGCTATCACTTCATTTGTCAGAATCTGTAAAATGGAAATGTTTCACTTACTGCGACATGTTGACAGTCCCAACTGTAGTTTATCCACAAAAAAGAAGTGTGGCAAAAATACAATCCTTTCTGACTGACAGGAAGCTCTTTAAACCCCACGATTCTCACAGTTAGTGCTTAATGTCCTTGCCAAGTTTCAGCACAAACACAATTATTTCAAATCCTCTTTGTCTACCAGTTTTGAACTGTTCAATTTGTTTATTTTTTGCTGTACTACTGAGCTATGTCTGTCTTGCATACTGTCCGTTGACTCTGGGGTTTTGGAAGTGTGATAGACCACCATGGCAGAGTAAGGTATTATCGTTGGAAGAGGGTGTCCAGAACTGTAAAGCGTGGGTTTTATACTAGAGTGGGTTAATTGTTAAAAATAATTTTTATTTTGTAAAATTTATTTTGTAAAAATACTTCGACTGATGCTGTTGGTGCTATTAACAGTTTTCCAAAGCCGTTTTCTTTGTACGTGTGTATGAAGAGGTTACTATGGCTGTTAGTTTTTTGAAACTCACACAAGCCAACATCCTTAGTCCCACGCTGAACGAGCACGCTAACCTATTGTCTGGCTCAAGGCCCCTTCTCCTGTTACCTAAGATTTATTGAAATGATATTTCAGATTGACTGCTCATTAGTAATCTCCTTTAGAACTCCCTGCCATTAATGCATCATGGGGGTGAAGCCTTCACTTTTGAGCTACAAACCTGACAAACCAAATGGATCCTGTAAAAATCATCAAACTAACTGGAATTGTATCCAGTTTAAAAGATTTCTCTGCTCCTGTATGGCAAGCCAAATATGGAAAACACATGGGCACACACACAAAGGGGGCAACACAGAGGCATGGACAGGCTTTCAAGGCTAGAGAATACTGTTTACACAACAAACCCACCCCCTTCCTCGTTGCCACCCAGGTTCAGGGGCACTGTATGTTTCCAAATGAGACACAGATTAATTTGAACCGATTTGACCCTGACCCACTTAGTAAATAAGAACGCTTTTGATGAGTTACTGCTTTCTTGTCCTAAAAACAAGGGCTGCCCAGTGACCTACTTCCTTTACCAACTCCCCTCCACACACGCACGCAATTTTCAAGCACTCCGTCTTTCCCTCTCTGAACTCTCAAACAGGTACTGTTGCTTGCACTGCTTTTCGTTGCCAGGCACACCATCTTGAGCCAGTCTGGACCCCTCTCTGCCCTTTTCATTTTCTCTTCTCTCCATGCTCTATCAAAGGCTCATTTCAAGACAGGAGGCACACAAACACGAAGAGGGGGTTACAGAGAGAGTCTTGTGTGAGCTGCTCAAACAAGCCTTGGGTCGGCCAGCTCTCTGCTTGTAGCACTTGGCAGCACTAAACAGAGGGATCTGTGTCCTCCTGTGCGTGGACTGCCTCTTTATCAACACAGCCTGGAGAAGACTGGCTTAACTGAGGGCGCCAAAGCCAAATAAACTCTAGTTAACAAGGAAGAGAAAAAAAAAAAACACTGTACCTTTTTCATTCATACTGTATTACATGCATTAATTTGCCAAGTTCAACTTCAAATGTTGCAGTTACAGATGGATTTTGTTTGTGTTTGTGTTTTGCAAAGGAGGGAGCTGGCAAAAGTAGGCTCTCCCCCTCTGTCTTCTAAATGAACTGCTGTACAAACATGCTGTTTTCCACATTGCTCTGGCTCTCTGTGTGAACCGTTTGATGTGAAGGCAGGCTATTATTACTGATATAAATGGCCATTTACTGTTAAGTTGAATTCCATTTTCTGAGGTATCAGCGAATGGGGGGAATTTAGTAGATTTTAAGACTCTTTGTGTTGGTTTGTCAAAAAAGTTAGCTTTCGAACACCTTAAGAGCAGGCATTTGGTGGCCAAACACGGGTATAGGCCTACTTTACAGAAATGATTCAGGCTTTTAGCATGGGCCTAGTTAGTCTTTTCTTTTCGAAGTAATTACCAAAGTGACGTTGTCGTGGCATTTTTATATAAAAAGAAAAAGTGGGAGTGGTGGCTAGTCTTACCTGTGGCCCTGGAAATGTTTTCAGCACACTACCTCACCTGTTCACCTCAATGCAAGGTTAGGCTTTTGGGAAGTGAAACTGTCTGTGCCCTGAAGGTTCTAGTAATTGTTATTTTGGTGTTGCTGCTGTGATTGACAACTGCATTCCATTGGCCTAGATCAGAAAACAGAACTGTCTCTGTTTATCCTCGCACTACAGAACTCTGCTGGTGTTTCTTTTGCTTTCCCATTGCTGCTAGGCTGATTTACGTTTTGAATTTTCATCAAATTAAGTTGTTTTGCATACACGTGCCATTCAGAGCAACATTTCATAGTCTAAACTTTAATTTCTCATTGCCAAACTCTACAGGAGCTGGCTATTTCCACTCTAGTACCTTCACAATTTAACTAACTAAATTTGAAAACGGATCCTTGATTGAGATTTGCATAGCCCTATGACTGTATGCCACGTCGTTCTAACTGTGTAACTTCAAGCAGTGGGATGTTACAATATTTGAACTCTGAAGCTCATGGAGCCTGTCTGTAGTCAGTGCCATTGTCACTCCGATAACATTTTATAACAAACAAATTATACTAGAGGGTTCTTTCCTTTCCTGGGAAAAAAAATTGTAAGCATGAAATGAAATGCCTATTGCCAATAAATGTATACAGTTATTGCACAACATTCCATAGTATGCCCAGATCAACAATATAGTTTGGCGTGAAGATGTGATTGTCATAGCTACAGGGCATGCTAATACTTGTGCGTTAAGAAAAGAGCAGAGCGCTTCAGCCCAGCCAAACACTAGAGGGACGTTTTCCTGATACGTCTTTCATCCATCCCTTCTTTGTTGTGCGCCAGACCTGCAGCAGGTAATGTGACTCTGCGGTTAAGCTTTTATTTATTTGTGGCTGTTTCTTTTTGGCTGTGGAAGCCCAGGAGGCTGGCTCTGTAGGAATGAGCACTGTAGTCTCTATTGTTTGAGACACATGCCCGAGGGGCAGTGCTGAAACCCCACTCCCCAGGGCCTCCTGCTGTCCTGCACATGCAGTAAACTGGGATCTGGAGTTTGAGGTTGCAGGTTTGAAAAGAACCAGAGGTTGCTGCAGTGAAGTCCCTGCGTTGGAGAGGGGGTGGTGTATAAAAGCTGCGCTGTAAAACATTGGACAGTCTGCCACCGCAGTATTAACCAAGCCCAGCAGTTATCTTGCTACCCAGCTGCACGGGAGCTGTGGGGAATCCACAGACCTCTGAACCCTGACTCCTGATCCCTGACCTTGAGAGGTACACGGTAATTCCTGGAGAGCGACGACACAAAGGGAATGGCAGGAACACCTGCGGATTGGCTGCAGCATTCCTGCGCAGGATTCACATGACAGACATCTGAAGGGACTTCCACTGGGGAGGTGGGGGAGGGACTAGGGAAATAACAGGCAAGCTGTTAGTGCAGAACATTAATGAGGCTTCTTGGCAGCAAGCCAGCGGGAGCAGGTAAACTAGCAAGTTGCACTGGCTCTCATGCTCTGTGCCTTCACTGTGTGCCCTAATGGTATCGCTTGGAGTCTGTCTTCCCTTAAACACCTCATCAACAGAATTAATCAACCCCCCTCCCCCACCACTATTCACTGAATTATTAATCAGACTTTAACAGTGCAGTGCATTGCAGGTTTGAATGTTTGTTTTGTTGTATTACCTAGTGCTGAGTCAAGTGTATCTAAATATACTCGGGACTTTTTCAACCCTTGAGGATCCTTGCCGACAGACTGTTGACTAATAAAGAACACTGTGGTAGAGTGATATATATATATAGTACTAGTCAAAAGTTTGACTACACGTGTTTGAAACCGGCTTTTAACTGTATAAACTTGTCTATAAACACTTAATATTTAATTATATGATATGTGTACTTATATAAGCTGATAAACATAAGTGAATTTCATTCAAAAATTTTATTTTTAAATGAAAATGTAAATCTTGTCAATTTCAATGAAATGGCCGCCCAAAGATAGGGGATTTCAGTCTGAAGCCCAAGTCAGTTAAGTCTGAAATGTGTATAACACGGTGTTAGAACACTGGCCTAAGTATAAAAGTGTCTTTGTTAGATGTTCTCTAAGTTAACTAGCATGTTACCTAATTAACCTTTTGTCACTAGTTATTGTTAACAGGTGAGGGTCCATGATTAATATAAATATAGGTAGCATAGGCACACGTTTGTCATTCCTGAATGTAAGGGAGCAGAAAATGGCAATATATGTTCAGTTAAGCAAAGAAAAAGAGACTGTAATTACTTTAAGAAATGAAGGTCAATCTTTATGACAAATTGCAAGAACTTTGCAAGTGTCTGTAACTGCTGTGGCCAAGACCAAACGATTTGAAGAAACTGGCACTCATGAGGACCGAACAAGGTCAGGCAGGCCAAGGGCAACCTCAGAATCACAGAACAAATTCATTCGAGTCACAAGTATGTGTAACTGGCGATTAACTGGCCCTGAAATACAAGCTCAGCTAAATGCTACTAGAAGTACAGATGTTTCAACATCAACTGTTCAGAGGAGATTGCGTGAAACTGGCCTAACTGGAAGAATTGCTGCAAAGAAACCATTGTTACAAGTGCAGAATAAAAGGAAGAGACTTGCCTGGGCCAAAAAACACAGAAACTGGACATTTGAGGAGTGGAAGTCGGTCTTATGGACCGATGAGTCAAAATTTGAAATATTTGGGTCCAACCGCCGAGTATTTGTAAGACGCAGAGAGGGTGAGCGCATGAGTTCTGCATGTGTGGTTCCCACTGTCAAGCATGGAGGAGGCTGGTCTGGGGTTGCTTTGCTGGTGACAGAATTTGTGATCTTTACCAAGTCCATGGCAAGCTCAACCAGCATGGCTGTCATAGCATACTTCAGAGGCATGCCATTCCATCAGGATTACGGCTAGTTGGGCACTCCTTCATTCTTCAGCAAGATAATGACCCGAAACACACCTCAAAGTTGTGCAAGAACTATCTGGCGAAGAGGGAAAGTGAAGGACAACTCAATCTAATGACCTGGCCTGCCCAGTCTCCAGACCTCAATCCCATAGAACTTGTATGGGACGAACTGGACAGAAGAGTCAAAGCTACCCACAAGTGCCCTACATCTCTGGGAATTGCTGCAGAAGAGCTGGGAAGACATGTTGGGTGATTTCCTGCTGAAACTTGTTAACCGAATGCCTCATGTTTGTGAGGCTGTTATTAAGGCAAAGGGTGGCTGTTTTGAGGAATCCAAGATTATTTTGTATATTGTAACATGTGTTTTCATTTTGATGTAAAATATTGTCAATTATGAAAAAAACCTAGTTTCCAGCAAGTGTACTCAAACTTTTGACTGGTACTGTGTGTGTGTGTGTGTGTGTTTGTGTGTGTGTGTGTGTGTGTGTGTGTGTGTGTGTACATACATACATACATACACACACACAGTGGTTTGCAGAAGTATTCACCCTCCCTGCAAAGTTTTCACATTTTGCTGGCACCTGAGCTATCTCCACGACGCTTTCAAATTAGACTTTACATGTAGAATCTACACAAACTACTCCACATTGGTAGTTAAAAAAGAAATGCATATAAAATATAAATAAGTAAGATTTATAGGGAAAAACAGATTAATCTCAGTTGCACTCACTTTGCAGTCCTAAATCAGCTCAGGTGCAAATGATTTGTTTGAAAGGTCACAAAATTAGTGAAATGGTTTCAGCCCGTGTGTACTCAAAGTGGTTTAAATTCCCTCCGGTATATAAAGACTTTCAAGCTGCAACTCACATAGTGATCCAACAAAGAAACCATGAAGACCAAGGAGCTTTCGAAACTAGTCAGGGATAAAGTGGTAGAGAGACACAGAGCAGGAGAAGGGTACAAGAAAATTTCAAAGGCACTGATTATCCCTCTCAGCACAGTGAAGTCCATTATTAAGAAGTGGAAGATGCATCATACCACCCAGGCACTACCCAAATCAGGTCGCCCTCCCAAACTGAGCAGCCGGGCAGGCAGGAAACTGGTTCAGGATGTCGCTCTGCAGATCTGTCAAGGTCATTGTTGGCTTGAAAGTTCTGTGTCGCACATCAACAATAACCCAGCCACTACACAAAGCTGGCCGGTATGGACGGTTGGCAAGAAAGAAACCATTACTCAAAAAGACTCATCTTAAAGTACATATGGAGTCTGCAAAAAAGCATGTAGATGATACTGCAGACATGTGGAAAAAGGTTTTGTGGTCAGACGAGACAAAAATTTTACTTTATGGTCTTAATTCCAAGCGTTACGTCTGGCGCAAGCCCAACACTGCACATCACCAAGTCAACAACTTCCTAACTGTCAAGTATGGTGGTGGCAGCATCATGTTATAGGGATGCTTCTCTTCAGCAGGGACTGGGAAGCTTGTCAGGATAGATTCTGAAACTGGGGAGGAAATTCACATTTCAGCAGGACAATGACCCAAAGCACAAAGCCACACTGGAATGGTTGACCAAGAAGAGAATTAATGTTCATGAGTGGCCCAGTCAAAATCCTGATTTGAATTCAATTGAAAATTTATGGCAAGACTAAGATTGCAGTCCATCAATTATCCAACAAACTTATCACAAATGGAGTACTTTTCCTGTGAAGAATGGGCAAAAATGTCACCATCCTACTGTGCAAAGCTAGTAGAGACCTATCCAAAAAGACTCATAGCAGTAATTGCTGCAAAAGGTACTTCTACCAAGTATTGACTTAAGGGGCTGAATACTTATGAATCCAGTAAATTTCATTTTGTACATTTTTTCTGACATGTAACCTCTTCCTCATATAATGGTGTTCAGTTTAACCACTACAGCTTTGAATAAAAAGTTTGTTTGAAAAACGGTGCATACGTTATTTGTAATTCAACAAATAATAACATTATTGGTAGGGGTAAATAACATTATTGGTAGGGTTTTTTCCCCACTGGCTTTTTAATCTAAAGCCAAAATAAGAATTGAACTCCTCAGCTCCCCTCCTGTATATAAAGTAGTAGTTTTAATAAAGGTCAATTAAACTGTACAAAGCTGTTTCATTTCAGACTCTTAAGATACAAAGAGTGTCATTGCTCATGCTGTGATCAGTCATCCCTGTCAAGCTTGTTTACATTAGATCCACCAGAGACGAGCTTCCCTGTAGCCTCCCTGAACCCACAATGCACAAAACAACCCCTTCCCCCCACTGCTTTGAACAGATGACTTGTGACCTGTTGTTGCACGTCTTGACAGCAGACTTCATGATTCACTGTTTTGTATTTCATAATCCTCAATATATAATAGGGAGATTTACCTCCCTGCAACACACTCACACCCTCATATACTGGAGGAAGCCTGGGAATGCACACAGGGCCACAGAGTCTTTTTAACTTGGCTGGGTGCCACCTGGAGAGTTGCATCACGCTTACCTTGCGGCACGATGGTGGTCACAGGCTCCTCTTCGGTTCAGTCGATGCACTACAGTCATGTCATGAACGAATTGGGACCCAGGGGTGTTTGGATAAATTGTTCTGATCATCGACTGACATTTTTTAAATGACTTTCCCAACCAAGAAACCTCCTAAAAATATATGTCACCCCTTTACCTATAAGTTCTACAGCACTGCACTGCTCTGTAAATATCAGGGATTGAGGGCTGATTTGCGCATTTTCTTTGCAAACCTCGCAGAAGAACTCAGCACACAAGAACACGGGTTAACAAGGGGCTGTTTGATAACAGAGGTGTTCAGATAGTTAGGATTCAAGTAACATTTTTACTGTATACAACTAATAAAAATATAATGAATAAACTTACTGATGTGTTTCATTGACTACTTGACTAAAATACAGGATATGAAACTCTGCAAAGAACCACAAGTACTGCAGGCTATCACATTTGCAACTCCACCTCAATTGTGGGATAGGTTATCATATTGCTGTCATTTGCTGTGTTACTCGTTAGTGTTGTGTTCCAGTAGGAATAGGTTTAAACTTTGTTCAGACTTGCTGGTTATGGTGTCTCTTGTTTTTTTTGGTTAGCACTGAAGTGCTTTGTATTGATTAGATTTCCTGAGGGGAAATAATTGTGTGAAATGCAGGAAGCCATTAGGAAGTGTAGGCCTCGCGCCTCTGCTTGCTGAGAAAACTCTGGACTCGCCTCTCTCTCGCTCAGCAATCATAAATGATCAACGTGGCAATAATAAAGTCGTCATGCAATATTCAAAACCGGCCTTTCCGCCTTCGTTCAGAACACAAATTCAGGAAATCTTTCCACTAATAATGTTTTTTTCAATGGAGTCAGTTTCCCCAAACTGAGGGTTGATTTTGTAAAGTAATTTGGACCATTATCTGCAAAACCCTCCAAAAAACATTCACTCTGGGGCAGTAGCTTCACGGTCGCACTGAAAGATGAGCAAATGGATTTTGCAGCTGCAATACCACCACAGGTGACGGCTTAATATGGGCACCATTTGTCATTGAGAGGGGTTTCCATGGTCGAACATTAAAAAGCACAGAGTGCTCATTTTCAAAGGGACTCACTGCATGTCTTGATGGATGGTGTCTTTCAAAACAGCAGCACAAAGTGGCCAGCCAACATCGTTGTCATTCTTATTTAGTGGCTTCCATTCGTATTGCACCACCTTATTTTTATCAGTAGGGTTAGAAACTAGCAATACCCCTGCTGCATCCAGTCCGGGATTTCAGAATTATCCATTATTGGGAATATTATTGAAATGATCAGGAGCTAGGAGTTTGAGCAGTCGAACCCCAGTTCAATAAATTATGTCAGTTTACTGCATCAACAATTCTCAGGTTAGACTTATTCACACTATGATAAGGGTGATCAGTTGAGAGCAAATTTAGCAGGGGCCTGATTGTACAGATTCCTGTCATCCAATCATTTCAGCAATGTATAGAAACAAGGGGGGTTCTGAAACCAACTAGGAGCAGAATGGATGTTGGTTTCTAACCCTTAGTGGTCCATTTATTCAGCACGTGTCAGGCGTGTCGGGTCCAATTCATTTTCACCGCTCCTTAATTTATTTTACACATGCTGTTTAAAAAAAAAAAGAAAAAAAAATTCAGAGGAAGACAGGTTTAAAAGGCACTGCACTGCAAATGACCTTCAGTACTGCATCTCTTAACCCTGGTACAGCTTTTGAGTATAACGACGTTCTGGCCAGTCTTGGCTTGTATTGACTCATATTGGGTCTGTGTCATTAGACAGTGTTCTTGTGTTTTTTTTATTGAAGGAAATGACCATGTTTGTGTCTTTTGATCAATATAGCTTAGGAAGTAAAAATTGTCACTTTATTTTGCTTAGGCAATAACTGAATCTAATATAATGAAACATTTTCCTTCCTGGTTTTACACTCAGTTTTTGGATTGAGGTCATCTGTAAATGCGTAGATCCTAAACACATCACATATGCCTTTTAAAAAGCATTGCAGCAACCACAACCTTTTAAGTGTGAAGCTCCTAACAATAAAGTATTCATTCCCTGTGGTGAGGGGATTATTTTGAGTCTCTCTACAGTACAGTCTTTTCATTACCCTGATTGTCCCTGGAGATGTGGATCCTGTTAGCGTTTGGATACAGCAGAGTTTCCAGAGGTGCCGGCACAATGCAGCTCTGTTACACTAGCTTACATTAGATCAGTGATGTCCTATATCTAGTAGCAACAGGGACATTGTCAGTATCAAAGGGTAACCATGTGCGTGCGTATATTCCAACATTATTAAATAATGTGGCGCCTGCGTGCCTGCCTGTAATTACATTTCATTTCGGGTCTTTTCTGATTTCAGACTTTCCGTGTGAAGCTATTTCCTGTACACTGAGCACTAGGATCCTGGTGCACACACCGTGATCTCGAGCAGTGGCTTTCTTAGGTTGCTCACCTTGGTTACGCACTCCGTTGTGAGGATTCATAGTCGATTTGCCTCCAGGCTTGTAGAACAAACTAACTGGCTTTCCATCTCCTTTTTTTATAGCATGTGGCCAGAGCTAATTGATAACCAAAGAACGCCTGGCCACATTCCACACCCGTCTCATCAGGGAGGGGATTCTAACCCCACACCTGCTTTGATTAACACAAACTTCAATTTCAACAAACTTTATTTACAAAACCCAAATAATATTCAAAACACATTCTTGAGATGTGCAACGCCTCAGCCCTGCCACACTGATGCAAAGCCAATAAGTAAATTCAGCCACTGGTTAAATAAAGTAATTTAAGCATGTTCTTGTGAAATGAAAAAAATGTCCCACCCAGTCATTCTGCATTGGGACGAAATGGGTAACATGCAGGGTAGTTGAGATGTCTTTGTTATCTCACCTCTTTTATTCAAGAGGGGACTGGCTTGCTCTCTACAATCATTTCCATTTCAAGGATAACGAGATATTTTGTAAGAAAGTGATTTAGTAAGTTAAAATGGACCAGTGCACTCAAGCTAATCTAGCACATTTTAATTGTGTTTTTAGACCAACGTTTTGCTTGCTTTTCAGACAGCCATCTTCTTTGGAATTGTCCAGTATATAATTGTTTTAAATTATTTGAATTTCATTGACTTTGCTTACACACATAAAAAAATAAGAAACTAAGTCAAGCAGACAAGTGTTAACACTGATGAAGACTTGTGTGGGAATATACTTTTACAGAATTTAAGCATTCACTGATTTTATTGTTATGTATTTAAAAACATTTGTTTGTTTGTAATCATGAGCAGGGATGGAAGTAAGACACTCTGCACAGCAGTTTGATCCATTCCTGGTTTTTCAAGGAGTTTAATAAGACACACCTGAACTTGTTACCTATACACTCTGTGGCTAATCGAGCTGGAAGTAAAACCTGGGATAGGAGAAACTTCAATGCAATAGGGGTCTTGTTACCATTCCCGATGAGGGAGCCAATGTACCACTGTGAGTAAAAAGTGAATTTGGCTGTAATGGGGTAAATAGCAGTAAGTGTGTAGTGCGAAGGAGGAAAGGTGAATCCGTTTGTAACGGTGGCAGACACAAAAGGGCTGTGTAGGAGAGCGAGTCACTGTGTGGATACGGCAATGGAGCGGGAGCGAGGAAACAGAAAACAAAACGGCAATTTGCGTTTCCATGCCTCGGCCACCGCCCGGCCCCGCAGCAGACTAAGTTAGATCCAGAGCCCTGAACACGGCTGCTTGCATTAATAATTAATACAAACGCACTCCCCTGCTACAGACTGCAGCAAACCTGTTACATTAACCAAAACCTTAGCTTTCTTTCCCCTCCTCGACCGTACATCCTCGCATACTTTTTTCCTATTTAAATTCCTATCCAGGACAGCGCCAGCTGCCTAATTAGTCTTTTTGTGTTTGCTGTTTTCTTCTGTCTCCAATTAAACAAATTAATTTATTTTGAACTGGGAATTGTGAAGTATTTAAAATCGGTTTGATGCGAGACATGTGTGAATTTGCAAGTTGCAGTAGATACCAGGGTGTGGAATCAACAGAGTTGAAAATTTTAGAATGCAGTGGGATTCTCTTCCAGCCTGATCTCCCTAAACTACAGTCGATGCTGTTTGGTTTATCATCACTTGACCGTACTGTTGCAGCGCAGTGGCAAGGGAGATTATGGAAGCTCCTTGCCAGTCAGCTGTGGGCACCATGGCTACCTAGCATAGTACGTCTGTGGGCATGTAGACAACGTAGTCCAGCCTGCAATATGTATTCATCTTGTACTCCCCCAAGGCACACCTTTTCCAACTGTTTCAATTGTTTTTCTTGTTTTTCAGAAGAACACAATAACAAAAACCCAGCCAGACAGTGCCTGGGAGTGATTTTTCATTGATAATCTGTACTGTAACTCGGAGGGAACAAAAATACAGTGCAACCTAACAAGGCAATTGTAGAGACCAACACAATGGTCCTAATAGGGGGTGGCTAATGAGGGTGCTTTTACATAGTGTTTACACGCAGAGTTTATTTTCTTAAAGCAAGGTTTTACTGTCTAGAGAATAAACAGACCTCATTTATTCACCTGTAGATAATCCCTTCCCTCCTGTAAGCGAGCTTTGCTATCATTATAGCGGATAGTAAAGACCCCTACTGGAATTGCATACTGGAACACATTATTATTATTATTATTATTATTATTATTATTATTATCCTGGAGGATTTCTCTAGTGTGTTGGACTAGTCTCTACTGGTCCTCTGTGTGCACCATGTGGGAGCTGAACTCTACAGATTATTAAAAGCTGCACCCCATTTTACATGCAGGACTGGATCCCTCAGGCTAGTAAGAATTTGAGAGCTTTTGGCTGTGTTTTTACTTGGCTACAAACAAAGTGTTTGTAAGGGAGTGTTTGTAAGGTAGCTTTGTACAATGTTCAGTTATAAAGATTCTCCCCCGAAGAGCAGATGGCCAGTCTTGTATAAAAAAGCCTGTATTTGAAAGAGCTCCACTGTGTCAGTGGGTTTATCTCCTGTCACAGCAGACAGGGAGAGAGAATGAAATCGATGAGAAAAACAAAAAGGCTTCACGTTGACCGAGGCTAGGGTTTAACAGACACTCGGAGATAAGGGAAAAAAAAAATTGAAGTGCTAAAAATTGACGTTCTTTATTTTAAAAGCCTGAGGTTTAGTTCTCTTTCTGAAGTTCATGTTGTATCTTTTTTACATTTTCTTTTTCCTCTTAACTGATGGTTATCCTGGTGACACTGTTGGCATGTAAGCAGGTGTTTTACAGGACTGGATGGGAGTAAGTCAAACCTGTATCAAAGAAAGCTAAAGAACTCCTTTCAGACAGTGGGTGTCTAAGGTATAAAAAGGAAATATAAATGGGCATTTCCCCAAGGTGTAGACTGATGGGCCTTCAATACAGTAGGTCTTTTAAAGAAGATCGTTTTAGTTATTTTAAGTAGGAACTGACTAGAAATGCAAAAATTAATTGATTACTGATAACTTATTTTGCGAGCATCAGTTAACCCATCATTGATTGACCTGGTACCCTCTTTGGAACTACCCAATATGCAGAGAGTGAACCGTTTGAACCCTATCACCTCATTGGCATGATGACCTGTTGAGGCAAGTACACATCCCAAAACGACTGCCATAGTAAGTGTATCAACCCAGTTGCTTAGTGTTTAGCGTTGTGTCTAAGGACTGTTTGATTATGGGTTTGTAAAGATGTGTACTGTGGGACCTGCTGCATGACTGTAGCTACTGGTCTGAAAGCTGTACATGAAATTGTCTTAAACATTCTGTTAACTTCTGTTTTGTTTTCTTAAATTTTCTGTTGGGGCTAACGAATAGTGTTTCATGTGTTTATATATTTTACATGGGATAACGGGATTATATTTGTGACATAGGGGGGGAACTTTGAGCTCTTTGGATAAACACTGTTTTTTGAATGTGGTTTTTCATGACACAGATAGCTCTGATGTGACCTGGCAGGGTATGCCATTGACTCTTGCTTGATAAATTGCTTTGTGTGTTTTTCCATCGGTCACATTGAGGTGACTTCTCATCTCCCAGATTATACAGTGTCTGTGTTGCTAGCGGTCCAGCCTGTGAAAGCCACTAATCCAGAGCTGTTAATGGGGATGGCAGTTCTGGAAGTGCCTAGATGTCCTGATTTATTCTGTCTCCTTCTCCCCGAAGCGATCCATCTTCCTCTCACCCCACTGATCTATGTCTCATAAATATGGATGGTGATGAGGTTTGGTGGGAAAGCGGCGACCGAGCAGCGATCTGTTTTATAAAAATGAAAACCAGCCTGTCTGAATCTACAGTATAGTCCTGTTGTCCTGTATTCGTGTGCCTGAATATGCACAGACACTGTTTATGAAAGATTGCATACACATGTTCTCCTGTGATCATTTTAGACCATATTTAACACAAAGAACAGTACACAAAGCTGATATAGACCTTAATTAACATTACAGACCTCTATTTAATTATGATAAAGGCAAACAGATGTGTTGGACAAATAGAAATGGCCAACAAGCCTAGGCTATTGAAAATCCTGAAGCATTGATGACCAGGGACCTGGTATATGGGACTGCACTGTCCAAGAGCTAGTCCGATGTAGACTTGCTCATGGGGTACAAGTGAAACATGTAGCCTGCTGTGTACAGCTGTTCAGTACCTGAGGGCTTCAAGCTATGAGTTTTTTTTAAGCTGTTGGTGTTTGACACTGAAATAAGAATTTCAGGGTTACAACTGCACACTGATACCGTTTCCCAGAAATGAATCTAAAGTCCTTTTCATGATGTTTGTTGCAGTGTTTTTGCTATGCCAGTCCGCGTGCCTGTGGAAAGGTTAATTGGTTTATGATTGATTTGTTTTAAGGGAATACCCTAGTTTTGCTAGGTGCAGGATTGGGAATTGGCTGGGTCTCTTGGAATGTCTAAGGTTCCCCCCACTTGTATCCCAGGCAAAGCAGTTCTACGGTAGCTAATTAATTACAGGGCTACTGTGCTGGCTGTTCAGGGAACTGGTGTGATTTTTTTTTGTAATATTCACACTGGTTTTCACAGTTACCGTACCATATGTTGTGTGGGTTCCTGGGAGCCTGTGTGATTTGGAACAGATGACTGTTGTTGTTGTTTTTTTTTTTTTTATCGCAGTTCATTTTGAATACAAACTGATGTGTTTAAAGGAAGAAAAGCAGAGCCCACCTTGAGTATGAAAGGAAATTTTATAAGGCAGGACAATCTAATGACTGGTTTCAGAGGGCTGTGTCTCACAGAAAATGTCTTTTGAAGCTTTTAGCCAGGGGCTGGGTACCAGCCAGGGTTACGTGAGGTGAAATTTAACAACTTTTTATAAGAGAAATATGATATGTTTTTAATAAGGTCTATTTACAGTGCAGGGTAACACTGCCCCGATATGAGATCTGCCATCTTTACGGGAGATTAAATAGTCTTTTGGGTATATTTTGTGTAGGGAAGTGCAGGACAATTTCTCATTAAAACTGTTGCAAGTATGGCGGTGAAACTGAATTCTGTAATGTCCTTGCCAGGCTAAAACAGAGGAGCTGAAATAAAACCTCTGGAAGAAAAGTGGTGGACTGATTCAAATACAATTATTAACCACACACATATTATAGGACAAATCATTGCATATTAAAAATATGGTAGTTTTGAATAAGCTGACTTCAGAATCCTTCAACTTGCCCCCCTGTTTACACTGATGGTGATTTCTAGTCTGTCAGTATTTTAAAAAATGTTTTTTTTTTTTTTACTGTGTTTATGTTATTTGAAAACAATTGTTACATTCTGCATATTTGATCAAATATATAAAAAAAACATGGTCTGCAAATTGTAAGCAAGTAATGAGTATCTGTGACATCATCACCCATTTGAGTGAAAGTGGACTGCGTTGACACAATGAGTGACGCAAACATTTTAAAGCAGTATTCTTTCAACAGCATCATCTAAAAAACGGACACCTTTGTGTCTCTCAGTATGAGCATTGGGACCTTTTAGACCTACAGTCGTTTAGTCAATTCATACTGTAACTGGAAAATACAGCAGCAACATGCAGTATACAGTGTCTCCCGACTCCTAATCATGCTACGACAACAACAACGTTACAAAGGGAAACAAGTAAGTATGTAAGAGTTGTTGTATAGAGCAACATGCAGTGTTCGCAATAAGCACGTCCCTTTACCTTTACTGTATGGCTGGTTGCCTGTGTAATATGTTTTTAAACATATGTATATTTTTATTTTATTCACACATAGGTCATAAATCATCTGGGGAATACAGTTCTCAACTTTTATCTGAGCATTTCTTTTCCAAGCACTGTAGTGTGTCCAGGGGCTGGTCTTTCAAAACTTTGGTAATCGGATTTCCAAGTTTTGGTCTAGATTATATTGTGAAATTGGTTTTTTTCAAAACATCACTGTGATCCGGATTTCATTTTGGTAATCCGGTCACACTTTTAATCACGATTAAATGTTGTAATTGGGTTTTTCAGCATTTAAAGAGATCAGGATTACTTTGATCCAAAATACCAGGATTACAGTGATCCTACTGCAGAGGTGGGTTTAACTTTTAAATGATCATAGAACAGCAATCTTTTGTTTGAGTTTATGTTATTCTTGTTAGCATTGCAGAACATCTTGCTGGTGAGCAACTGTATAACATTCTTCACATGATCTTTCCTTGTGTATTAAATCGACTTTACACTTGTGAAAATGGGTGTCCAGGCTGTGAAAGTACTGCATCGTCCCTTCTAGAGACAGACATTCCTGGAATTGCGTTCGATAAAGAAGTTCTCGAAGCTCCAAGAAAGTTGCCAGCTCTGTGTAGAGATAAACACAGCAGAGTCTGGGGATACAGGCTGTTTTGTAAACAGGCATGCTTGCTCAAAATAATGCTGCACACGTTTAAGTAAACATTGCCTACTGGGAATAGCTCCATTCAGAGTTTCTGCATTGTTTGCTGTCTGCTGAAGTCGTAACCCTGGCATTGTTTTGACTGAATAGCGATCTGCACTAAACAGCATAGGGGCACATTGTATCATTGGCCACACTGCAGGCTATTTGCAAAGTGGTAATGGCTGTACATAAACCTGTGGTGGGGTTGGTGGGAATATTCAGATAGACCTCATAGTCTACTGTGATGCTGGCTACAAAAGGGTTGCCATTAGAATCCTACTGCTGGAAGTCAAATTAAAAATGATACTGCAGCTTATTCAAAAGGGGGGTTGGGAAATTTGATTACAAAACCAATAATGTCCTCCCTATTTATTTTGTAGCTGTCAGTCGATACTTGATTAGTTCTGTAATTATAACTGTATAATGCAACACAGAGGGGATATTATCAGCTCAAAATGGAAGTGGATCCTAAATCTTAAATAACTGTGTACGCTTGTTGGAATTCATATGACAAATTCAGGCTGTGCTTACTGTTTTGTTTAAGAAAAGGCTTTTCTGTTGTTGCTTAGCAATAACCATGACCTGCTAAGCCGTTGTTGTGGTCTGCTTTCTGGAGACATTTGTAATTTTGTCATAACTCAGCGTTGATAGATATGTTGATGGAATCAGTTTTTCTGGCTTTTTTTTTATGCGTGTCTAGCATTGATGGAAATTTTATTTTTATTTTTATTTGTCAAGCTACTGTACATACAGCAAGCTGTCAAATTACAGTAGAACATGTAAGTGTTATGAAAATTAAATGAATTTATATATATAATCTCAATCATGCTGACAGTTTAAATTGGGCTTTTATTAAGAGAATTGTCAGTTGAAGCTGAATCACTTTCTTCAGCCCTAATTAGCTGATGGTATTAATTACTTGGGATTGCTTCTTAATGGGTGCTTCACCTCCCCTCCTATCCCTCAGGCCGTGTCTCCATGGCTACCTGTGGCTGAGCTGCTGGCCCCTGCAGTAAGCAGCTCCACTGAGTCTCTTACTCTCGCCACAGTTCCATGCTGTCAGGGCTGGGAGCTCTGATGTTGGGAACTGGTTGAAGGTTAGAGGAGGAAGCTGTGGAAGTAGGGGGTCTCTCTTGGCAAACAAGACTGTTTTTTAAATTTGTGGTGATGCAATTGCTAGATAATATCTGCTTGCATGCTGTACACTGTTAAAATGTGTGTCACTATAGACTTTCTGTCTAGATGCTTAATTCCTCTGTGGATAGATCTCAATCAAAGATCTCAAACAAGAAAGTTAGTCAAAAGCGTTTCATAAGAGCTAATTGGTATAATTTAGAAATATATTTGCTGGAAAACTTCATTGCTTTTCCCTAAGGGTAAGTGTTGCAGTATTTATAGCAAATCATCCGAGTCTCCACAACTTAAACGTTGGCGTTTTAAAGTGCATAATTATAGCCTGTGATACTTGCACTGCTTTGCTCTGTCGTCTTCTGTAGTTATTTTCTTAGCTTCTCCCAGTTATGTAATGCCGAAAAACCTTGACGTACCTTACATTGCTGAAAATAAAGGTTGTAGCTGTGTTTTATGAACTAAAAACATCTCACATAAGGTCTAAGACGCATTTAGAAGAACAAGATACTTAAACTACTGTGAGATTTCCTCTTAAAAGCTCAATGCAAGGTAGAGACAATCTACTAATCTATTCATTGGTCTTCCAATCCTGTTACACTAGGGGCAGCGCAGCTGACAAGACCAAAGCACTTGTCACGCAATAGCAGGGCACTCCTTGTACTCCTTGTTGGGCACCCTATACTTATCGCTTTAATATGCGTTACCATAACCAGTAATATTAGATTTCTTGATGGGAAACTTCAATTACTGCACTTAAGGCTGCTTAACTCCCTAACTACAACAGACAAAGGTGGGTGTGCAAATGCCTCTTGTATATTATTTCACATCTTCATTTTATTAAATGTACAAAACCCTGCTGCTTTCAATAGCCACATCCTGAAGCACAACTTTTCTTTCATGAGAAAGACCTACTCACCCAAACATGGTGGTGTTCCTCAATTTTGTATTCTGCTGTGTAATCTCTCATAGCATATTGTTCGTTTCTCTGATGTCAGTGTGTGTGTGTTGTCTTCCTCTGTTTCCAGCTCACCATGCATTTTCACAGACCTTCCCCCTCTTCATGCAACCTTCCCTGGTCTTTAGCTCTGCCTTCATCTCTTGGGGCTCTATAAATATCATTTCATCCAGCAGAGCTGCTGACTTGAAGCAAAGGGCTCCAATAAATAATTCATCCACTGCTAGCTTTCCCTCTCCCTCTCCCTCTCTATTTAGGAAGTCACGCAACTCTTGCTCTGGAAGTTCTCCATGGCAGGAAGCCCTTGGTGTGGGGGAAGCGATGAGCTTTGTCTGTAGTATAGCTTCCTAACTTTCCTAGCTTTCTGTTTCTATTTCTAATTGCTCAATACTACAGTATAAATCTTTTATTAAATGATTATGCTTAAGCAACCAGGCCTCTGTTAAACAGATTGCTCCTCCTCCGCTATAGCTGCACAGACAACTTCTAAACCTACGGGTAAGATTAACAGTGTGATACGTGCAATCAGTTCAGGGCAGGTTTAGGAGTCAAATTCCTGGCGCCTAGTCAACAGTATCTAAACAAGGCGAGTTCTGAAGACCAGGTCTGGAGTTTCTATGTCTGTAATGTGCGCTTGTGTGTGTTCAGGAAATTTCCCTTAAAGAAGTCCAATATACTGTAGGCCTAGTTGCACATCTTGTTCCACGCTTTGAGACACAAATTGGGTAGGCCTTACAGGAGTTCATCCATGCCTATGCTGCCCTGTAGGTTTTGAAACTAGGGGCTCATGGCTTGCCACTAGACCGCACTCTTTCAGTCTGCTAACTGAGCAGCAGCATGTATGTTTTGGCTGTGCTAAGTGTATGTTTCTGCGAGTGTGCCATTATCTCAGTGTCTGTATCGTGCCGGCTGGTAATGCGATGAGACAGGTAGCTCGTTCCGCGTGCAAGGACTGGAACAGCTGCAGGGCTCAGCTGTGCGGTGCCAGAAAGGACTTGTGTACCTGCCAGCGGAAACGGAATGAAATTAATTGTGTACCAGGGTCCCTAGGAGAGGTGCCCTGGGAGTGACAAAAGGGAACCACTAAAAACAAAACTTGAGTCTTTCACGTAGGGCAAACCACATTCGACACGTTGTGTGTATCTGAAAGAGAGAGAGAGAGAGCGAGAGAGAGAGAGAGGCATAGTCCAGCACTTGCTTGCTTACAACTACAGCAGCAATAAAACAGTATGAAATTAATTCCACAGCTCGCACTAACGGGACCTGCATACACAATTCCTGCCGTGTCTGTGCTATTGAACTCAAGGAGCGTAGGGGCGGCGGGGGTATTGCTGCTGTGTGCCTAGCACTAATAAACAGAATAAGCCCAACAGTATGCTGGAGCATTTCTGTTGGGGATGTAGGGTTGAGTGTAATGTAAAGAATAATAATGTATTACTAATAATGTTGTAATTGCATTCAGGGCTTCTGGTAACACGATAAACCACAAGAGAGAAACTCTTATCTGATCCAGTGCCGTCAGAGACCAGAGGTAGGAGTTACAGCCTTGTGTTGCTCGGTTTTAGTTTATTTCCATTTGGCTCACAGCTGTATTTTATGTTATATATTGTAATTGATTCCTAATGATTATTTAAAAACCTTTAACTAATTTTGTGGCCACTTTTGTTGTGCCTCCTTTGTTAATTATACCCCCCCCCCCCCCCAAAAAAAAAAAAAAAAAAACACAGACTGGCAGCTGTTTAGTGCACAGGTATCCGCCTGGGGGCTAGCTTGAGACCCACCACATCTCACTAGCGATCTGAGCTGCATTTTAAACCTGGGGCCTGAGGGGGTGAAAGACGTTAAGCAGCTAGGGAGTTAATTTAGGGGCAATGCCTTTCTATAACACTGAAAGTTTCTCAGTCACCTGGGCTGTTTGTACAGATTCTATTTCGAGAGACAAGCGACACTTTAATAAATATAGATGCCGCCTGTAAAAATATATTGTACCAACAGTGGACTTGCACGCTTATTCTCTTGACAAATAAGCTTGTTCTGCGACTGGTTGATGGTATAAATCTCGCTTTTACAATCTCGCCGGTAAACATTGTCATGGCATAGGATTGTGTCAAGAATATTGTCTCTCTCTTGTTAGAGTGATAAATGACAGTGAATACACTGGCTCTTTTGGAACCATGAATGAGATGAAATGTCTGTATTGCCAAGAAAAAGATGACAAGTGCTGCTATGGCCCTGTGGAAGGGTGGTGGGTAATTCACTGACACAGGAGACAGACAGGTGAATTTGGCAACACTGCACAGGTGCCTAGTTTTATTTCAGGGTGCTGGTTTTTCTTTAGTCCCGCAGATGGTGCTGTGGGTCCGTGGTCTGATTTACCAACGATGGTAAACAGAACCACGGGCATACCAAGCGATGGTACACAATACTGGCGCCCTTGCAGGTGATTTGAAACAATAATTCAAAACAGAAGGCACAAAGAAACAGGGACAATAAAACAGTAACAAAAAGTACAAAGAAAAGGTGCTGCACTTTGCAGCGATATCCCGGTCGCCGCTGCCCGTGCGACCCGGATCACCGTCCTACACTGCCGGCTCACTAGCCTGCTCTGATATACTAATCAGGGGTCTGCCCAAGGGTTCCCCGCCCTCAATGTCTCATTCTCAACCTCTGTTTCTTTCTCTCCCGCTGGTTCTCGGTCGTTGACCAGCGCTTTCGCACTCTCGGCGCGTTTAACAGGGCAGATCTGAGGAAACAACAGAGCGTTAATTTATAGGGCTAACAATCTCCCAAGACGCGCCTCTCAGCCATTCAGAGAGGGGAAAAGTCCACACACCCACTTTCCCACCTCCCCGTGTCACTGCCATGACTCACAGGCGGTTGTTGGACGACTGCCGCCCTCTTCCTGCAGCCCGTGAACACGCCAGCAGAGTCAGCACAGATCTCTCCCTGTTACAGGCCCCTTAAGTTTGTTGGCAGCTTTATGTAAAAATGTCTTCATTACGTTTAGGGCTTCTGATTTTCTGTTTTAACCGATAAAACACCCCTGATACAAAAAAAAAAAAATTGGTGGATAGCCAATAAACACCGGAAAAACAGTGGAAATGGTTAATCAGTTCACTTTAACTTTACCCTTTTCCCTTTTAAAAAAATATAACCTACTGCAAAAATAATAAGAAATATGTTTCCCAGTGGTGCTGGGCAATGTCCCGCCTTCCTGACTTTAAACCCGCCCCAACTACTGAGTGACAGCACATTCCTACATTTCTATTGGAGACTCCGCTTGCAAGATTTAAAACGAGATTCCAATCAGGATGGAGGCTTGTTCGCGGGATTTAAAGCTGTATGACAGTTACGATACGTTGGATTTTAAACAGAATTGTGGCAAAATGTACAAAAATGCCTACGCACAAAAACCCCAGAAGAATGTGCCTGTGACCATAGGGATTTCACTGTGGAAGACAGCAAAGGAAAGAAGGTACAACTTAAGTGTGCAAGTACTGTCGAGTTACTATACATATTTTGACACGCACACAGAAAAAAAAAACGTTCAAGCATTTTGGAAAGTAACCGAAAACACTTTTCATACAGTATATCAAAAATGAAAGCCCAGAAAAAAACGATTTACATAAAACTCGAAAATAGAAGATTTGTGATTTGTGTTTTAACCCTATTTAACTTTAGGGTTAAACATGTTTAACAGCATCTTTCACAGACCACGATTAGCACACATTTTTGACTACCTAATGTTGCCTGAGTTAGTGGGTATAGATAAGTAACTGAAGGCTGTATTCATCCTTTAAATTAAAGCCATACTTCCTTATACAGCAGTCAGCAATTTCATCCTTACAAAATGTAGGGCTGTTGGAAAAGCGTTCATATTTAGATGGCTTTTTGTTAACTTATGTTCCCCATTGACTACAATGGATAGACTTTATCTAGGGCTTAATCAGCAATGCATTGCTATGGATGCTTGTAAATGTGAAACTTAAAACACCTTAGCACCTTAGCCATTAACACCATCCATTGGAAATGCACTGAGACCAGGGGTGCAGTGTGAAAAGCCTCTGCACTGACCCCTGCTGTCCACTTCTTATTAGTGCTTATTCCCCTTGCATTGCTGAATATCTGGAAATGCAGTTCCTGTGCCTTGAAAGATTCAGATTGATAACCTGCAATCTGCGTTTGATTTGGATGCAGCTGTCCCTGAATCGGTACTGTGTAGACAGAGAGGAAATAAAAGTGAAAGTCTGAAATATCAATACCTTATCATATTATTGGACTGCTTCAGATTTCCTATACTTCCCTAGAAAGGTGCACTCTACTCTCCATATGTCGCTCAATAGATTTCAGCCCTTGGCAGGAATATTACATTCTCATTAATGCTGCTACTTGCCATTCAGTTTCCCAAATTAGTCAAAGGGATGGTACTGGGGGGTGGGGGTGGGGGAGTGTGAGTGTTAATGTATGCGGTACCTTCTTTTGGAATTCATTGCACTAATGGATCTTTCACAAAGGCTGAATCCGATTTAAAATGGGGCTCTCCCTGACAAAGGCACCTTGGATTCATGTGAACACACATTATTAGCTCGTACAGTACTGGATCGTCTCAGAAACACTAATGGCTGTTTCTGTTGAGGGTCCATTTTCCTTGTCGCTGCTTCTACGGGCCTTCTGGTCTGTTGAATTCACGTGACATGTAGTCGGGAATAAAAACCAGCAACACCTGCTGAAACACGAGCAACGCTTAATCAATTATTGATCACCTCTAATTTTGTGAGCCTGAATTTTCAGCATTCATTGATCCACCTGGATCCATATTTGAAGCCTTACGTATATATTATATGGCTTGCAGTTTTCAGTGATATTTGAATGCTTTTGTGACTGTCTTTGTTCTTGCTTTGTAATAATATAGCTTTCTTAATGTGTTATATTGGTGCATACAACAGCATGCACATGCGTATTTTCTGCTGTATTTGATGGCTTCAGGCAAGTCTACATATTTGTCAGCTTCTTGCTTTTGAATAAAGTGTTCTAAATGCAATGATTATAGCTGATTTATTACCACTCTTATATTGGATCAGGAAATGAGTTGCTGATCGCAAAGCTGCAAAACACATTCGCTACAGGGCCACCAGAACAGGGACTTTTCTTGAGGTCTATACTCCCATTACTTAATGACTACTAAGTCTGTTCTGCCGACTGTACCACAGAGTACCCCAGTAACTTGAGCAGGCATGGGTGTGAAAAGCCCCTGCCAACTAAATGCCTGCTCTGGAAGATCGTCTTTTTGATCTTGCAACAGGGAGAAGCAGTTTTTCTATCTAGAATGCAATGCTGGGGATTGAAAGCCTATCTGCTGACTATCAGTCTGAACTTCTGTCTTGTAGATCTGTACTGAAAATGGAAAAGGGAGGTGCAGCTTTTCCGACGTCTGAGGTGGACATGAAGCACCTGCCATAACTGTCAATAGGGCTATGACAAATGAAGTCACGTTGTAAAAAGCGTGTGTCTGCCTCTTTCTGTTTTTGTCATAAAGATGCAAATTCATTTGTTCTGGTTTTGTTTGGCTTCAAGAGTAGAGGTACTGCGATGGTCAGTCCCAATGAAGTTCTTCCAGCCCCTGAGCTTCACTGCCTGTATGGATAGTACTGGAGCTCTAGTAAATAGCTTTCTGTTGTTGTTGGTGGTGTTAAGTGAATCCACTTAACATGAATACAAAGCAGCTTAAAACAAGCTTTCATTAAAACTGTGATCGTTCCCCTTGGAAACAGGTTACATTATAGACGTCCCTGTTGAAGTATAAAGGGAAGCTGACACTCTTTCAATAGCAAGCGCAGCTTTAAAACAGCTTTATCTTGGATTAAATCTATTCTGGGAGAAGCAAACGCCATTCCCCTATAAAAAAATCCATCATGGCTTATCTGAATGTTTTTTTGTTTCCTTTTAAATCCGCTTTATACAAATCTGAACACATATTGAAGTGCTCATTCCAACCTGCAATAGCTCACCAAAAATCAATTTCATTCAGGTATACGTGTACATGGAAATTCAAGAAATGCAAGCATAGCTATTTCTGAAGACGGTCAGTACACTAAATCAATCTGCATTCTTTTTTAGTGGCCGTATGAAGCTGAAGTTGTGTCCCATCTGTATCAATATCATGAACCAAATCCTAGCAATCGTTTTCTACAAGTTTCTACAAGCCTCCTTAAACTGTACTGAATCAAACCTTAGGCATGGATATAGGGCGAGTGCTCTTGAAAATGATGATTTACACTCAAACCCTTTCAATATCGCTTCAAAGGGATCACTGATGACAAGAAGTGCACTTTATCAAGGATTCGGAGCTTGGTACGGTGGATCCTGTCCGGAATGGCTGTTCCACTCCATGTTTTACAGACAGTGGTTCAGGCTGAGGTAAGGCCTATCAATATAATATTAAAGCAATTGTGGCGTTGAATATCATAATTGTTGTATTCCCCTTAAAAAGCAACCTGTTGTAGAATTGTGAGTTTGAATGTTTTAGATAACATTAAATCAAATGTTTGTACAGTATGCCCTAGAAGATAATAATGAACAGAACTGTTCAGTCAGGCCTGCTAAAATGCCACAGGAGCACATCTGGACCGGAATGGCAGTGTAGATGCTGTGGCTGAATGCTGCTCATTGTTAATGCTGGAGAAAGGGAAGAGGGTGGTCTTGCTTCTTCATTAAGGCTATGGATCCCTCAGACCTGTGCTATCCCCAGTAGTAGAGCTCCATGCTCATTGTACTGGTCTGCTTGTAGTAGCTTTGCGGAGAAGTTTAATTTATTTTCAGCAGCTCCCTTCCACTAATCCAGCTCCAATAGGATTGTTGTAAGCCTCTGCTAGGTAATGTGGTTAGAAGTGATTGAATATGCATACAATCAGGGGATGTAATGCTTCACTCTAACCCTGAATATTTAAGGGTTTCTTGTATTTGAACTGCTAGCCGGCTGCACAAGAAAGCTGTGCTGTTCATTAGCCTTTTTATTTTCTTCTTTCCACTGCATGCCATTGATGTCTTCGTTTCTCTTCGGGGTGAGGGGCCGAGTAATATACAGTACCTGCATGCTGTACACAGAAACTGCTTCAATCCACCCCCAAATAAGGGCATCTGTAATAGGGTTGCTACTGGATACAAACTGCTATAGCCAAATGTTTTGCATCACTTAGAATTTTAGGATTGAGACATTAATTAAAAAAATGAAAAAAACCTATAAACAAAATTTAGTTATTTTATTTAACATCATATAATCAAAGAAGCTACATAATTACATTGCAACCGGAAACCGTAATAGTAATGCAGTATTTCACTGTGATATTTTTCGATTTGTCAGCTTTTCGTTAAGTATAAGGAAAACTACAAAGCGGTGTGTAATTCAATACGTTAACGGAACGTTATTCAGCAGGTTTCATTCGACTTTATGAAGCACAATGTGTTAATTCTATAGGGGGAGCAAAACCTTTTGGCCATAGCTGTACAGTAAAAACAGTCAGTTATCCAAAACTTATCCAGACTCTCATTATTGTTGTCTTATAATGCAGAGAGGAAGAGCACGTTGAAATTGTGTGCTTGTTTACATGAGGCTTGATTTTGTCTATCAGGGCCTGCCCATAAACATTTAGGCTCATGCTTGTTACATTTAAGAAGTTGTCAATATCAAACTGCTGGCAGGCTCAAGACTTTTTGATGATTTAAAATACCTGCAGTAGAATTCCGTTATAAAAGACACGCACAATATGGTAACTGTTTTTTTTGTTGTTTTTTTTTAAAGATATTAACACAATTTATTGCATCATCCTTGTATGAGGATTACATGAACAGTGAAAGCATGCCAATTGGTTACTTACAGAATGCATTTAAATCTGCACTTGTTCTAGTAACTCGCTTATTTTATTTTGCTCATAATGGCTATATGTTTTACCGTAATGTGTGCACCTTTTAATAGAAGAAAATGCCTGTTTTTAATGGAAATGTTTCGTTCGCTGTAAGTACTTTACATTTCTATGTTAGGACGATCACAGAAATCTCGAAAGTTGACCCTCAGAGTTGACAAGCTCCTTGTGTAGGGTACATGACTCCTGTCTTGATAAGGGGCAGGGGGACGCGTTGGGCCTCTTGCGGTGGTTCTGAACCTCTTCTGTTGACATGAAAAACAATTACATTATGGTGAACTGTTACATTAGTTCCACTGGTTTCTGTGTGTGTCTGCAAGACAGTAGGATGAAATTGTTAATCTGCAGCTGGTACTCATGCTTGCAGAATAAAGTAAATTGCGTTTTCCAGGCTGATTGGTGCATGTTGTAATTACGCTCATTATGTAAATAAAAGGGGACGATCGTTTTCAAATTGATTGAGCTGGAAGTGGCTGTACCAGGTATAAGCCAGGTGTTTTTTTTTTTTTTTTTTTTCTCCCTCTTGCACGTATTCTCTGGAGTAATGCAGAGTTATGCAGCCTGTTATTAGTGGAGATGAATTTCATTTCACGGTCTGTAATGGAGCAAGACAAAGTACAGTTTCAGGGGTTTTTTTTCCCCTGTGTAACTACTTTACACCTGGCAAATTAAATTGTTTTTCAAAGTCTTCCATTTTAATAAATTACCAGAATATTGCCGTCTGTAATGTTTTGTCCAGGGGCTTTGTTCTGTCTGCATGAGAATGTAATGCTGCCTTTCTTTGTCAATATGCTGTTCAGCATTTTTGTGGACTGGCCTATTGGATTATTTTCTTCCTTTTTTTAAATATATTTTTTCTCCTCCAGAGAATTATTGTTAAACGTGGCCGTTGAGTTTTTTAAAGGCTGTTTTTTTTTTTTTTTTTGTAATGGCTGTGATGCCTTCTTAATAATGAAGCCAACATATATTCATTAAAATGTAAATAAAAAAAGTCTTAAGTCTGGAACATCCAAACGGCTTGCCTCTGCGATCCCTGCTAAGAAATTGCAACAAAGCTATTCTCCTATTGTGGCTATGAATTAAAAGTGTATCATTGCCGTGCATTTACTACTTTGAATAACCATCTTGTCTTGCCTTGCTGGGTTCCTATTAGCCTAACCATTAAGAACGAGTCTTTGAGCACTTGATGCTTGATCTGGATTGTTCGGCTCTATATTTAACATTATTTATTACAGTTCTTTACAATCTGGATAGCTTAGTGACTATTTGTTATAAATAAAGAGGCAGCTGAATCTTTGTTTTCTAAACCCACAGGATTGAGACTGGAGAAAAAGCAATTCTATTGCATTTTTAAACTTTCGATTGTCATTAAACACCTATAGAAAACCCTGACGTGTTTCCATTAGGTGAAACCAAAAATGTTTTGAGGGAATGCTGTCCTGTTTATCAGTTGCATCTAGTGCGCTTTTGTAATGCATTCGATGCAGCCAGAATGTTGAGTGATTTAGAGCAGCCCTGTTCAAACCATTCCTTCACACTTCAAAAGAAAGATAAAGCTTTGTTTTAGTTTTGCTAATCAGATCGAGAATGTGCTGGGCCCCACAACACATTTGAAATGTATCTAAGACAGTTTAACTGAGTTTTTATAAAGCCCCTGGTTTATATAAATGCTGACAAGCAGCATGTCAGTAGATTTTAATTCATTAATTTAACTCTTTCTAACACGTGACACTCACCTTTTAATAAGGACACCTGTTGCCTTGTCAGTGAAGCTGGCTTATAACGCCCAGAAGGATAAACCCAAAGAACAGTGTTGACACTAACTACAATTTGTTTTGTGTTTTGAGAAAAAGTAAGTTGCCTAGATTTTTTTTATTATACTGTAAAACAAGAACTTTTTGCGAGCAAGAAATGTTTGCTAATTTTGCGTTTGTTAAAAATCCACAAAATTAATGTGCTGTGAAATATACTATTCATACATGTTCTGTACATAAAAAAAAGCACAAACATTTATTGCAGTAAAAAATGGACCTTGAAGGCCATTAGCGAAGTTAAGTTTTACAGTATAAACAATGGCCTACACAAATAGGCCATTTAAAGAAAGAGCTACTTAGATATGTACATCTGACATGTTGCATTTTTCTACTCTGATCCATTATGAGCATTATCAATTTACTCAAAGCCTCCAATAGTATTTTCTACTATTATAGCAACCTTGACTTGCATAAAGAAGGAACAACATTGAGTAAAATAGCTTGCATCACTCGAGGTGTGGTATCCAAAGCATAACACTGTGTAACAATTTTTTTTTTTTGTTCCTGGGTAGTAAGTGTCATTTCCTAATTACTTATGCCTCAAAAGTATAGAAAATGGCTATTATTCCCCACAAACTTTGCTTTTGTGACCAGGACAGGTAAATTTCAAAATATCACTATCTCCAATGAGAAAACGGGTGAATTTGTGTCTTTTCGTTCACATAAAGTCAGAAAAAAACAACATATGATCCCAAGTTAACATGTATTTATACTAAAGTAATACAAAAATGATTTAGAAGTGAATAGTTTTTCGAGATTTACGATTATACTGTAAATTTACAGTTAGGAAATAACACTTACTACCCAGGAACAAAAATTGTGTTACATAGTGTAATCAACAAGTACAGAGAAACATCATCTGCAATTGACAAACCCAGGACTGGAAGACCCATAAAGCTGTGTAACAAGGATGAGCAATACTTGAAGATAATATCCTTAAGGAATAGAAAGAAGACGAGCGTTTAATTGACAACAGAACTGGCAGAAGGCTCAGGTGTCGTTGTCCATCAAATCAACAGTATGAATCACTCTTGAAATCAGGACTTAAAGGATGTGTTGCAGTAAGAATACTTAAAGGGGAAGGAAGCTAAATGGTAAAATAAACACAAGAACACAGAAATTGGACTATGGAACAAAGATTAAAGTTACTGCTGATGGATGGACAACGACACTTGTGCCTTATGCCAGTTATTGTAGTAAACTACAGTTACACAAAACTTAAATAGGTGTGTCCAGTACCTTACTATAGATCTTGTGAGTACAATGGAGCAAAACAAGTATTTGATGGCAGTGTGCACAGTATTTGTCCGATTTTGAGCTGATAAACAACTGTCATAAGACTGACAACGATTTGCCTCCATGAAGGCTGGTACTGTGTATATATAGTGTGTGTGTGTTCACGGGTGTGAGTGGTGACTGGCAGGAAAAAAGAATCCTGCCTTAGAGTCCTTGCCTGGAATGTGGCTGAGGCATAACTGGGGAATTGCCAATCATTTAAACATCAGGTTTGGCTTTGTTTGCTTTAACTTCATGTATCCAAACCTGAACACACATACAATATTACAGCACATATCTTATAAGCCCTTTATTTTTATTGTTAATAAAACTTCAGTGTTTATTAAAAAAAATAAATATCTCTGAACATAGTTGATTGAAAGCTGGTAAAGATAACATGTACCAGTAGCACTTAATGTAAGTTCTGTATTTAAATCAAACAGGATTTTCAAAAGCTTGAGTGAGACAAATTGTGGGTGAAATTCGGTAAACGCTAACCTATAGCTTTTGTAAGACCTGGCGTTTGATAGCCTCGCTAAGAAGACGACTCGCTGTATAGTTCAACTATTAATAATGTAAAGAATCAATAGTTCCTAATTTATTATTTGTTCACAAAAATGTTGCTAATTTAATGTAAAAAACACTTGAGGCATACCTGCTTTGGGGGAAAAAAAAAACCCAGTGTGAAAGAATCCTTCTATTCCCTGGCTGGCGTGTGTTGAAAGGCAGGCACTAATGGCAGTGTGCCCTCTGCAGTGTCAAACACACAGGTCTAGGTACTGTACAGAGCAGCACTATCCACGCACTCCTGGGAAGACTTCCCTCAGCACCTCTCGTTATTTCCTGTCGTGGAATCAGCGGTGCATTACAATGAGCTGCATTCCAGTTCTTTTAAACCCCCTGGTGTCCCGGTTAGAAATGAGATGGAAATGAATGTCCATGGGGAAGTACACAGTGCATGGGCATGCTGGGAGGGTAGCTTTTGAAACTGCATGCTGAAAAAAACAAGGTGGTTTTCTCTTTCAATTAAATGATGAGGGTAGCAAGAGTAGCCACACTGCCACAGGTTCTCCAGCAGGATCATGACGTTGACAAATGTTTTTACCAGCTGAAATCTTGCTCTTGGTTCCTTAAGTTTTGAAGTTGTGGAGAACACCAACACAAAACTGTGGCTTTTAAATGAAGTCTTGAGACCTGTCAAAACGGCAGAGGAACACTTATCTTGAATTGCTTAATTAAACTGTTTATGTTACGGTTTGTTATGTTATGTCAAATAACATCAACTAATTTTATACTTTTTTTGGTTTGTTTATGCATTTTATTAAATTGCTGCATATAACACAAATCAATATACAATAAAGCAACGCTGATTTTTGAATCCACCTCTATCTGTGCTGACAGTAAGTATGTAGTTTTATTTTAAACATTTAAAAGACTTGGTGCTAGGGCATATCAATTATTTTATTTTTATTTTTAAACCTAACAAATAAGGGTGGTTTGTGTTTTGGACAAACTGCATACAGAACTCTGTCCAGGAGATTTGGTTTTTAAAAGATGAAAATTTTTTTGGAGTTCAATAATGCATCTGTAAAGTTCCTGGGTTTCTCAGCAAAGCAAGGGCCTCCCTCGAGTCTGTTTGTTTCCCGCTGAGAGACGGCGAGACTGGGAAAGTGGTCCTCTCCCAAACCACCTCCTTCCAATTTATAGCTCTTGGACCCAGATCTGTCCCTGTGCGAGGCCTGTAATTTAAGCTGAAACACGCTGCCCACTTAAAATGTTTTTGGGCGAGGGCGTGGTCTGTTGGGGAAATGTTGTTGTTGTGTTTTTTTTTTTTTTTTAAATAAAAAAAACTGATATTTTGGTCGTGAAGAGGGACATACTGAACCAATTTACTGTCGTGGTAACATTGCTTTATTCATCCTAACTCAATAAAAACGTGTGTGTATGTGTGTGTGTTAAATGTCTTGAGGATGTTACAGCAGTGATAAACTATTACAATCCAGGCACCGGGTTTGCAGTTTTTAAATCTCTCATTGTGGTGCTTACCAGTTCCAGTTATTAAACAGCCCAGCAGCAGAGAGCCTGCTCAAAGTGTTGGAGGGGGAAAGTGTTTTGAATGTAATTGTGTATTTATTTTAATCTGCTTTGTAACACACTGAATGTTAATGATTTGAAATTTCACAAACCTCCTTCCTTGGTTACAAGAGTATTTCAGATGATGTACATACGGCTGGAGCAGTTTCAGGCTCTCTTACAAAGAGCCATTGCTTTGCAGTCAAATTTTTTATGCTGTGGCAAAGTCCCATATTCCTACTGTGTATGTCAGTGTGATTTCTTTTGTCCGTGTTGCCTTATCGGAAGCGAAATAATGACAGTTAAGTTGTTTGTGGTTAACCCATTTGGAGTCTTGGCATAAAGCAATATATTGCCTGTTTTTGTATGAATTCTGTATAGTATCACCAGTTCATCCCCAGTGCCAACGTCTGTAGAATAGCACACTTTATCAAAATGGTCCTCCCTTTTTGTTCCTTTTTTTAAATGCATCAAAACCAGTTTAATTTAGAAGGAATCCAATTCAGAGAAGCAGTCGCTTGCCCCGCCTCCACCCCCCTCAAGTACGGCTGCTGAGGGAAGCCCCCCTTGGGGATAGTGAGCGCTGATTATTATGAAACGCCTGTCTCTGTCAGTGAGTCACCATGGAAATGGCTGGTATGTGATTCCCACGGCGACCCCCCCCCCCCCCCCCCCCCAGACTCCAACCCCCTGTGGTGTCTCTTCAAGCTGTAAATGCCAAGGGCCTGTTACAAGCAGAGGTTTGTGTGTGTGTGTGTGTGTGTGTGTATGTGTGTGTGCATGTTAGTGCTGGTTTACAAGGATTTACACAGCAGTAATTGTGTGGGCCTGGATTGTTCCAGTGTAATTGTGTGCTGATTGATGGTCCTGCGCTGCACTGCAGCCACGCCTGCCAGACACACACAGATGCTGGAGCTGCAACAGGATTAGCACCGGTTATTGGGGACACAGAGGCTAAATGGGGCTTCTGAGAGGGCCTGTGAGGGTGCAGAAAAACTCCCAGCGCCTGCCGATTCCTCAACACGCTGAAGATGCTTACGTTTGAATGCACTTGAGAAAACCATTGGTGGTACTTATAATGTCCCGCTGGGAGCATTTCTCACCAACATGGAATTTCAGTACACCTGAAAGACAAGTGAGATGTATGTACTGGGTAGAGAAGTGATTACACTATGTAACACAGTTTTTGTTCCTGGGTAGCACTGAATTCTATGCTGCAAAACTAAGACCTAAGGGACTGCTTAGACGGAGCGTTCCCGAAGCTAAATTAATTGTGTATTTCATTATTGTTTAGTTTAAGAAAGGTTTCTTTCCATGCTACCTGCATTTAATGAAGCTATAACACTGTGTAACAATTTTTATTTATTTTTTTGTTCCTGGGTAGTAAGTGTTATTTCCTAATTGCTTATGCCTCAAAAGTATAAAAAATGGCTGTTATTCCCCACAAACTTTGCTTTTGTGACCAGGACAGTGATATTTCAAAATATCACTATTTCCAATGGGGAAAAAGGGCAAATGTGTGTCTTTTCGTTCACATAAAGTCAGAAAAAAACAACATATGAATCCAAATTAACATGTATTTATACTAAAGTAATACAAAGATGACTACAAAAGATTTACAAGTAAGTAGTTTTTCGAGATTTACGATTTACGATTATACTGTATTTACAGTATAATCGTAAATCTCAAAAAATTACTAACTTCTAAATTTGCCCGTTTTCCCATTGGAAATAGTGATATTTTGAAATATCACTGTCCTGGTCACAAAAGCAAAGTTTGTGGGGAATAATAGCCATTTTCTATACTTTTGAGGCAGAAGCAATTAGGAAATAACACTTACTACCCAGGAACAAAAAAAAATAAAAAATTTGTTACACGGTGTTATCCAGTTGTGAGGTGACTTGGTTAGGACAGGTTTCAGAACGCATAATTGCGAGATCACCAGAATCCGGGCACATAAAATAATACATTGATAATCATGTGCAGCTGGGCAAGAGCGCACACTGATAAGACGGCGCCCGCTCTGTGCACAACTTGTTACAAATGGCAAAAACAATACTCAGGAGCTGCTTTTAAACTTGTGGGTTTGCTTTCTTAACCTTTGCGCATATGATCGATGTACACTGGGCAGGATGTACAGTACTAGAAATTTGACAAACTGATAATATGTGAATTTATAACTTAATTACTAACAGTGCCACCCTTTTGGTATAGACTGGAACAAGAGTTGCTACCTACTGTAGATGCATACAGCATACAATAACATGAAAGACTGTACAGAAGCATACAGTCAATACAGGATTGCATTTTCTGGTCAACATTCAAATGATTCCTACAGCAGTTCCATAGGTATTACCAGACTGCTTGCTAATTAGGAGCCTTTTATTTATTTTGTAAGAAGAGGGACATAATAGAGAGAATTTCAAGCTCTGTGGATCAGAGATTTCTCCCCCTTGCAAATAAATAAATATATTCATTTATAAAGGAAATGATTATAGGAGATTGCAGCCCTATGCTACTTTACTGTACGCCTCTATCGTGCATGCTTTCTGGCTGCACAGGGTTATGTTAATATGATTAAGGGGGATTAGGGCGTCCGTCTGCAGATCAAAAGAGCCAAACCAATTAGCACCCCCACCTTTTTGGACAACACAACTATTACCAGATCAAAAGTACCCGTCCCATCAACTTGCCACCTCGCCAGAGGAAAAAATGGCTGAAATGAAATGCTTGAGTAGTCTTTATTATCATAATCTTCCCAAGTCTTGCACCAAGCCTCAAGTGGCTGCCAAGCTAATTAAAGTGTAGTTGTTTTAAATTGCAGTATTTATACCTAGGTAACATAGCTTATTTAGTAATCTTTAGGCTCTGTCTTGCATTTCTAGATGTGAATGAGGGAAAACTCTTTGTTTTTGTGTGCGTAAAAAAAAAAGAAAGTGAATTGTTCGACTGACACGGGATATATTGTACAGAAAATAAGGTCACACAAGACAGTCTCACTATAGATACTGCAAATGAATAGGAGAAGAGACAGAAAAAATCAGAAAGGGTGTGATAAAACCAGACTCCTTTGTCCTTTTTATTACTCGATGTAGAAATGCACCTTCGGTGTTGTTCAGGTTATAGGTATAAATTGAAATACCTAGAAATAAATACTATACATTCGTGCTTGTGTTTGTATTTCTTTTAAAGCTTATCGCATGGTTAGTGCATAACAATGTGCTCTGCCTTCTGTTTAGATACCCTGAGTGGATGAGCACATTACAGTGAGCTGTACAGTAAAAGAACATATTGATTTTTCTCACTGATGCATAGCAAACCCAGCAGAAAAGACATTCATTGTGTGATAACTACCCTGAAAATACTCCTGCCTGCTCATTGGGGACCACGTTAGCGTCGGCATTAATTGCAAAACATTCTTCAATTAGAAATAGGGAGGTGCCTTTTGAATTCTTACAGTGTGGTGACTTCATTTCTGGACTAGCTCATTACCTGTGCTAGGAATTTGCTAAATAAATGCTCAAGCGACCAATATAGCTTATTCATGTTATAGTACTGTACAGCAGCAGGCTGGGAGTGCATTTCAAGTGGGTGATTTAGTCAAAGGCTTCAAGATGATACCACAGTATAGAGGCAAGTCAAAATACAGACATTTTAGGATTTATTTATATTGTTACAAATCAACATTTTGCAGCTTTATAAAGATTCAGTATTTCATTTTGTTAAGGCATAGAGGAATTTTGGAAATGAGGTATGATTACTGCTACCAATATACAGTGCCTTTTATTCACCTTTTGTTTAATAGTAGTCCAGGAACATAAGCATGTATTCAATCAAATAGTGCTTGAAATGTACTGTGAGTTTAAAAAAATAAATAATAAAAAAAAGCAAAACAAAAAAGATACATTACTGTCATTTGGCGGGGTACAGGATCCAGAGATTTCTTTTACTATTCTATGGAACACGGTGATGGTTTGTTAAAGTGACATAAAAAAAAAACAAAAACAAAATTTCAACCACAAAATACAATTATTAATTATAAATATAGGATACACAGTATTAGTTATTTAGAAAAATCCTCCAAAAAGTAATTCCTCTTTCAGTCTCTTAACAGTTAGTAGGTTAATGCAGAGTGCTGTGCTAACAAGTCTCTTTTGTGCTTCAGGCTGCTGAGGCTACCTGTTTATTTCTGTGAGTAAGACTGGAGCCCGATGTAAGTGGATATGCAGGCATGCAGAGGAGATTAGGAGGTCAGGCCTGGAGTACACATCTATTCTGAAAGCTCTCCAGTCATGTAGTGACGCCCACCGGGCTGCACTAAAGAGCCTTTCAAATATTACAGTCCTGTGCAGTCTCTCCACCTGAAAAAACAGTTCCAGGGTGTCTGGTTACCACATTCTTTCATAGTTTACAGGGATGGAAATTATACTTCTACTGCATAGCAGTTTCACCCATTCCAGGTTTTACTACAAGCTTTATTAGCTACCCTGGATAGGTAACAAGCACAGGTGTCTCTTATGACACTCATAGTAAAACCAGGAATTAATTAAACTGCCATGCAATGGGAGTCTTATTTTGATCCCTTGATGAACTATCAGTGCAGTCCTTGTTAATTGTCTGGTTTGTTTACATTCCCCTACGGTCGTTTTGGATTTTTGAAACACGCTTGCCATTTAGATATCCAGTATGCTACAGCTTGCAGCAGTGGGAAGTTATAGATGACACTAGAGTTTCTGAAGTGTGTAACTCAACGTAGGTATGCCTGGTTAAGTTAAAGATTGCAATACCTTTGTGTTTCATTGTGTTCTCCATTTGGTGTGCCTGCTTTTACAACATTTTTACATTGCCATCTAGCTTTGGATTGATTGAAGATTTTTTTTTTATTGCCATAAAGTTTTTCTTATTTTGATGGGCGTCTGCACTAGATCATTATGCCGTAGGTATCAATGTTATACTATGGTAGACTTTAAATAGGATTACAGGATATGTTAGGCTGCATGGCTCGGAGCTCCTGCATCTCAAGTGAAATGACCCAGAGCCAGTCGATAAAATGGGATTTAGATCGCGCCAGCCGATGGATTTATTGAGTGTGAAAGAATGCTCCTGTTTATTGATGGACAAATCTGCTTTGGTAAGCTTGTCTCAGTTTGTCGATTTAAATCTGTTGCTGAACTGGCTAACATACCTAGTCTGAGGGAGTGATACTTCAAGCTTGGGGAGAATTTAGGAATGGTGTCAGTAATTGGGATGGCAGTTGGTTAAGTGGTTACAGTATGTACCAATATACATTTGGCAGTGGTGTGAGTACATAGCGAGCATGCAAACAAATAACCCAATCAAACTCTTTATCTTGTATGCAGTAGCATATTGCATTGTATTCTCACCTTGTGCAATTGAAGTGTTGTGATGTTTTAACAGCACATCTTACTGGACAAACAGTCAAATGTATACACTTTACTAGGACCTGTCTACCTGATTGGCTTGGAATCGCCGTGGTTTGGGGCGTGGTCGTTTGATTACTCTGGAAGGCTGGAGGGATATTGTAGTTTACTGAAGAATCTCTGAGGTTCAAGTCACCCAGCAATGCTGCACTTGGATCCTGGTGGCAATGGCTGCTTTCAAGATGATCGTGCAACAGTCCGCCGTGCCAAAGTTCTGCGTGAATGATTAAAGGAGCATGACATGATATGGGTTAATGTGTCCTTCAACATTAACAGGAAAGAGCTAAAGAAATCAAGACTAAAGCATCATTTTAAAATTCTGAACGATTAAGTAAAACACGAACACGTGAGATTTGCATTAATAAATAAACGACCTTAAACGATCATTTTTTCTAATTGGCTAAAGTAATAATTTGAAATAATTAGCTGCTTGATTTATAAGTAACACATGGGACGGTGGTTATTACAAAGTTTCACAGGGATAACTAAATTAGAGGAGACTATTACAAGTGACAGTGCAGTAAGTGAAATGTGACAGCACAGTGCTGATCTGAAGACTAGCAGCTTGGCTCTGAGCTGTGCAGTTGTGCACTATAAGCAGTGACTGGGCGTGATTGTGTCTAGACCAGATCCCTCAGCATTGATTTCAGATGGCTGACGGCTGACAGCAGGCCCTAAAGCTTCCAGTGTGTGCAGCAGCAGCCATGCAGTGAGCGCTCCCTGGAAGCCAGGCTGGTGTTTACTGTTTACAGAGGCATCTTGGCCTGCCGATAAGGCCGCCTTTTGTCTGTCCTGATCTCATCTCGTTGGGGAAGTGTCTGTGTGAAGTGTTTTGGCCTGCTCCTTCCTGTTTCTTTATGTTCCAGACATTGAGATGGAATCAGATAGATAGCGATGGGCCTGCAGAGAATCCATCACTCACAATCTCTCCCTCCCTGTGCCTCTCTACACACATCCAGTGCCAGAACTATTTGTCATTGTCTGTCTGTATTTCCCTCTTTCCCTCCCCAAAATTTAATAGTAAGAAAAGAGAAGATGTATGGAAAGCCCTTTGCACTTCAAATGAGGTGACGGGCTGCAATATAATGTGCAGAGATTTGTAGTTTCTCCTCGTCCCCCTTCACCAGCCTCGAGGGAAAATGTTTCTCTGTTCTGTACAGTGGAGAATGCAGTGCATCTCAGATTGCATCTCTCCACTGCAATGGTTACAGTATTGCTTCCCCACTCTTTAAGACAGGCAGTGTTTCTTATCTCGACTAGGTCTAAAAATGACCAGCTCAGCTGTGCACACAGTCCAAACCGGGCTTTGTTTACTCAGTCACAGTAATAGATTGCAGAGCTCTGTTACTGTACCTCCATCATGGGCCTTTTTCTTTCTTCACTTTAAATCTTTCTATTGTTTCTTTTGGTGTGGTGTTAACATTAACCATATTGTGATATTAATGATAAGACCCTGTGAAGCAGGCTTTATTATCTGTTAATGCCTGGCTGAAGCGCTTAAACTATTAACCTACCATATGGCCCATTGAAAAACAGCAAATTAGCTATTTCAATCAGAGCCACAGGGTGCCATAACACAAGCGCTTCAAACAGTGAGACGTTATGGGTTACTGTCCAAGTCAATAAACCCTTCACTGAAAATGTGATATCTTTAGTTTACAATGAAACGTTCCATTTCTAATTTCACACGGGTGGCTGTGCTCTGCCATCTGAGATGACAGAAAATATATATATATATATATATATATCTATAGTATATATATATATATATATATATATATATATATATATATATATATATATATATAAAAGCATATATAAAAGCACATGCAAATTCACAAGCACAATACACATCATTGTTGTATCTGCTGAATGCACTGTCCGAACAGAATTGATGTCATTGCCAGTCAATAGTTATACTTATTTTCTTATCACATGTTCCCAAAATATATACAGTAATTAATCACAAAACCGTGTGTATAATGTAAACCCTTGTACAATGTGTACGTTCCCTTATGAACGTTTGCCATAGTAAAGCATAGCTATAAAAGAGATATAAAGACCAGCGAGGTATGGTAAAGCTTATTCTTAAACATGGAAAACCAGGGTAAATACGCAGTGTACAGTAACCACAGGAACACTGCTTAAATATCATAGTGTTCCTGGAAATACGCTAAACATTTGGTAACCTTTAACGTTGACCCTATTTACTATTTATTCTCATGAAGATTGAAACATACTGGTGTCACAAATATGGGTATACATGTGACCCCCATTTGAGGGCGGCCCCCCACTGATATATATATATATATATATATATATATATATATATATATATATATATATAGATTTGTGGTTTGTATGAGTGTGTTTGTATATGTATTGGTTTTGTGGTGTGTATGAGTTTGTGTGTGTGTTGGTTCTGTGGTGGCGTGCGTGCGTCTCGGTGCGTTTCCAGTGCCTGCAAGTTGTTAATTAGTGCTGCACGACCCGATTTACTGATTGTATTCAGATCAAGCTCTCCACAGGTGAGGTCACTGGTGGTGATTGGTTTGGTGTGGATTGCTGTTCTTCACAGAGTCTGAGAGCAGCAGTCCTCACAAATCCAAGCAGCTGTTTCTTCGCTTGTTTCACTTGGAATGGTAAATTGGCCCAGTCAACACCAATGCCCCTCACCTGATTTTGAGCACTTGATTTCTGTGGGGAGCTCAGTCCGAATATAGCGTTCGTGCAACACTAGTGTTTGTTTAGCACAATCGAACACCAGCATTGTACAGTAACTGGTGGTATTTCATGTATTTGATAATCAGCAGTCTTTGTCTATGAATATTAAGCATGGAATTAATCCAGAAACTATGACATTCTTGGAATTCAATTGGAAAATTTTTCTATGGAATTATTTAAACTATTAACAAAAAATGAAATCTGTCCAACTAAGAGGCATGTAAAAAAAACTGAGCTGAGGAGGTTGCAGGGGGCGAAGTTTTTACTCCAAAACACAGTCCAGATTCTCCCAGCGGAACAGAAGAGAAAACCTCTTAGGGTGGAGTCTGCTGCTACAGTTATGATAAGTGTACAGAACTCCTGCTAATGGTGGCTGTCTTGCCAGTGTTACATGCTGACAGCCTCGCCATGCTGAAAAGACTAAGCGCTGAACCAACCAATCAGGAAGGACCACCATCACAACCGATTGGCTACAATATTTAATATGGTGCAGAAAAGGCTTTTTGTCAGTGTTTTTTTGCGTTTATTTCGAACCAGTTCTAAGAAAGTACATGTCATTCTGAAATGTAAACTTTATGTTTTTAGGTTGTTTATACTCTCCTCCGGTTTTTTGCTCATCTTCCTCTTGTCTTGTTGTCGGTTTTACCTATATTTGAATAGTACAAAGTGATCTCATCTTGTATTTCGCCCATATCTGTCAATATTGCTCAATCCACGTACACCGCAGAAATCATTAAAGAAACAATTTCAGAAAATTCAAGTTTTCAGTAAATATTGTTAAGTCTTTTTGTATCAAGTTTGTCCACAGTCAAATTATCAGCTTAGGAAGTGTAAGGCATATTCACATCACAATTAAGAAAGAAAGAAAATGAGACAAAAAACTCTAAATACAATGAGTTTATAATTTTTTTTTAAAAGCTGCAATTTGTTTTAAACATATCGCACGCTTTTAAAGTCTTCATTTACTGGATTTTGGTGTTACTCAGTGTTTTCCATTTTTACAAGGTATAGGCTTTTCAGCACTGTAGGTGTTTGAGCATGCACCAATCCCATGCTGAAAAACCCTTCGGATTTTCAGCAGGTAACACACCGGTAATAACGTCTCTCTGTGACATACAGTTCAGTAGCTTGCCTTTTTTTAATTAGCCCTTTAATTGAGCAGGGAAACCATAACAAGGCTTTAATTACTAGTTGCATTTTTGGGTATCCAGAACCATGCTGTTAAAGTTAGAGTAAGGTTCTGTTTTTGTAGCGTGTTGGGGTTCTGGTTTAATAAGATGAACAGTAACTCCAGGCAGCTTGCAGGAAAAAAAAAACTTTTTTATAAAGCAATGAAAGAAAGGGTGTACACCAGTTGACAGTTTCATGTCAAGTCTGTTTATACTTCAGGGAATCTGCTTGAAAATGTCACCTACGGTATTATACAGCTGGCTGCTTCGGTGGTTGACTTGCATTGCCTTAAGGATTGAAGCATGTTTTTAGTTATGTATGTCTCTATTTTAAGTGCACATGAAAAGGGATGAATGAGCTGTAGTGTGATAAGTTGGTTGTTATATTGTCTAATGTCAGTTGTGTGTTACTAAGGCAAAAACTTAAGAAGCAAAGAAACCTTCATTAGTGTACTGAACACTGTGGTTGTTATGATGTCAGTTAGGAAAGGCTGTGAATCTCCCAGTCATATAACTGGTATTATAACTGGTATTGATACTTCTCTACTAACCAGTGAGAGGTAGAGTAAAACACGGGGGCTTTGCCTTGTCTGTTTTTAGTTCTGCTACAGTAGCATGAATAATAAGGTATGTTCTAAAGACAGTCATTAAAGAAGGTACAGTAAGACATTGGGGCAGTGTCTGAAACATGCTGAACTGTCTCAGTTCATGATTTGTACAGATCCAGTTATGGGTGTTATGATGGATGGCAGTGGTGACTTGTGCAAGTGAGAAGGCACATTGTCTTTATTCACGGTAGCTGTCAGGCTGAAAGCTTGGAGGAACGCTGAACGATGGGGAGGACCCCTCTGCGTCGGGGTGAGAGGCAGAGAGCCAGTGGGGTCTGCAGGATTTCCCTGTTAGTAGGAGAGAGAGGGATTGCCTGAGGGGAGCAGATAAAACCCACTCCGCTCCATGGCAGTAGAAAGCAGTCAAGTCATTTTAACAAAGCTTTGTACAATACTGGTATGATTTGTCCTATAGTGTACTGTTCAGTGTTCAATTTGGAGCATTAATTGTAAAATAAACTCCAGCAGACTGTGTGCTGTACATTTGAGATGAAAGACAGACCATAACACCGCAGTGCAAATAGCAGCCAGTTACTGTAAGGTGGCTTTTAAATGGGCAATGATAAAATAAAATCAGTTTGTGGTTTTATGTATCCCATAGTTGTGTTTTTAAAAAATAAAAAATGTTATCACCTTTTTCCACCGTACTATGTTCCCATTCCTCGTCAGTCTATGCATATATTTGGTGTTTGAAACCATTTATATAGCTAAATATGTAAATGTAGCTTTCAGGCTGTTCATTTATTTGAAATCATTTCTTCCCAAGATCAGTATGTATATTTTTAAAGGTAAAAAAGTTACTCTTACAGGTCTGTTCAGCCTCTGAGGAAATTACTGGATCTTCAGAAATTACTGGACCTTTCCACTTTTCACCTAAAGAAGAGAATTTTGTGGTCTTGAAAGCCTGTATACTTGTTGCTATTAGAAACTTGAAAATCAGCACGGCTTATCCTACTCTACATTCAAATGGTGCTGAGCATTTCACTTTTAAATCCTGTACAGTGGTTTTTTTTTTTTTGTTCATGTGTTCTTGGTCCCTAAACCAAACCCTACTGGATATTTAATACCAGCTGCCCTAAGCTGTCACCTGCTTTTTACCATAAAGTAATCCCCATAACAGAAAATTTGTGTACACGCAGAGGTGAGCTGTGAAGATCCATTTCTGATTAAAGTGTCCAGCTGGCCCGACTTCCCAACCCAATTAACTGCTTAAACACATGCACCCTTTGTCTGTGCAAGAGGCCGGGTGCTGGAGAGGTGAAGGGAGGCAGTGCTTATGGATGAGCACAGTGGAAAAGTTCTGTAGGATCCCCTTTATTAATAATGCCGGTGTTGCCTGTGACAGACGGTTACTTAATGAGGCATGGCTTGAGGAGGAGGGCATGCTTGAGCTTAACTACATTAAGGAAATCTTATTATAGCACAGGCCAGATGAGATGAAGGGAAGGTATATCGGATTGAAAAATATTGACAGTAAGGCTCGTACTTGTGGGATAAAAGGTTTCCCTCGAAACATTTTTTTTAAGGTACATTAAATATTCTGCAGTAGGGCTGTGTTAAATTCAGATGCATCAGAAGGGATAATGATAGCAGCAAACATACTTGTTTCAGAAACATTAACAGACAGTACTCCTTAATTTATTTGAAATCGTTTCTTCTCAAGATCTGTATGTACGTTTTTGTGAAAGCTATAGTAGGCTGTGCTGTACTGCATGTTTAAATACCTACAATATTTATTATTTTACTGTCAGTACCATAACATGAAGATCCATGAAATGAGTAAGAAAACCAAACATGCCCCCATCCGTTTATTGCAGACCTCTCGTTTAGCTAGGAGGACATCAAGATTGACATGTTAAGTGACATGCAGTATATTTAGAGCTCACTGTGTCTGGGATCTGTGAGCTCAGGTTGTTTGCATTGTAGTGTGTTAATTGCTTTTCTACAGTTTAGTCTAATGCTTTTCTGAGGTGTCTCGTCAGGCTAACAGACCTCTATTTGGGATAATGGTAAGATTACCTTCAGATACAAACAAATGGAACTACAGTAAGTGGCTTTTTACATGAATGATTTACTGCCAGGGTGTCCAGAATTTTCAACATAGTTACTGTATGTTTTATATGAACTTAACGTTGTGTGTGTGTGTGTGTTTTCATACTGCATCTCTGAACAATATTTCTACAAGAACAGGCTATAACCCCACAGGCTAGTAGCCAGATCTCACACCGCTCCGATATTAATCACACCTCTCAGGCTGATCTGAGTTCCCCAGCAGATCTCACACCATTCCTATATTAATGTGAGTGTTCCCCAATAGATCTCACACCTCTCCTATATTAGTCACGTCTCCCAGGCTGGTCTGAGTGTTCCCCAGTAGATCTCACACCTCTCCTATATTAATCACGTCTCCCAGGCTGGTCTGAGTGTTCCCCAGTAGATCTCACACCACTCCTATATTAATCACGTCTCCCAGGCTGATCTGAGTGTTCCCCAGTAGATCTCACACCTCTCCTATATTAGTCACGTCTCCCAGGCTGGTCTGAGTGTTCCCCAGTAGATCTCACACCTCTCCTATATTAATCACGTCTCCCAGGCTGGTCTGAGTGTTCCCCAGTAGATCTCACACCACTCCTATATTAATCACGTCTCCCAGGCTGATCTGAGTGTTCCCCAGCAGATAAAAACAATGGGATTGGCTGCTGGTAATCTCCAGGGGAGAGCAGTCTCTACCCTGCACTCTCAGGAGCTCCTGGTGCTGGCAATCCTGCTATCGTGCCAACATTGCATAAGAAGGGGGTTTCTGATCAGTGGAAGCTAAACAGGGCACAGGAGGATAAACGGAACGATACTCCACAATGGAACACATGTGTTGCTTATAACCCGCACTATTAGTTGTTGTGCAAAACCTTTTTTTTCCTTGTTATTTATTTTTTATTTGCTGTGTGCTGACGGCTGCTGGCATGTTAACTTTGAAGCTCTTGTATCTGACCAGGCATTAGTGCTAATCAAACGCTGTGACAGTATCCCGAGCACAAGGCAGCTGAGTTACAGTAGGCATCCTCCCAGAATGTCTGTTTAATGGGTGCGCTATGGGGAAATGCACTGCACTGTAGCTGTAATGAAAGAATGCAGCAGTTCCACCTATTTGGAGTAATCCCGTAACTGCTACATTGTAAATACGGTGGTAGATCATGTGATGGTTGTGGTTGTGCTATATTTGGTTTCATTATTAAAGAGGGAGCACCTGGCTGAACTGACAGATAACACAGGAGCTCTGCCCGGATTGCTTTCCCTTCAGACATCTGCTATTTTGAATAAATGCAATTTCAATTTTGAATTGTACAGATTATATTATGCTTATTTATTTATTTAATTGATCAACTAGGTACACAGGATGGTCATCCATAACTACTAAACAGCGTTCTTTCTAAGCTTTTTACATACTGAGAAACTTGCTTTTAGACTGAGAAAGGGTCAATTATCAGTAAGAAACCTTCGGCCACGCATTAACCATTTTAATATATTTTTGTTGCATTATGCAATTTTGAAACAATATTCCAACACAAGTATCTCAACAATTTTACAATTTACCAAGACTGTTATTGCGGCTCTGCCTCTGGTTTTGCAGCCCTGTCGGTTGTTACCATTATAGATATAGACTACACGCTTAACTGGTGGCATGCAGAAAATTGCTTGGCACTGCTCCATAAAACACTGGCGTCTGCACAGCCTTCAACTGTAACCATCTTCAGGGCTACTAACTGCTCCATTCTTAGGAATACCAAATTCTGTTTTTCAAAATGGCCAATAACATTTGTTCCGACTTTTATCAACGTATTAATAATTAAATATAGCATTTGAGCATAAATATAATGTTGGTAGTTTAAAATAAGTACATTTAATAAATGTTACCGGAATTATTTTTATTGATTTTTTTTTTCCAATTAGACTCTTGTTGCTGTACTAGTAAGTTAAGCACCTGAAGACACTTGAGACCTGTCATAATGTTTATAGACATCACTTGGCTCATTGCTGGTATTAAAATAAGCAGGAAAACCTAAGAATTGTATTACAACAGTTCAGAAAACCAAATGTCCAGCACAGTTGTGAGAGTCACAGTAGTTCAGTATACAAATTATGCCGTTTTGAAAAGACCTGTTTAGCTTATTGCTGGTATTTACAATAACAATACAAAATATGAAACAGGTTAGTAACAGTCCAGCAATGTCATGTGAGAGTAATCCTATGTACAGTACTCCACACATTAAGTTTAGCGTTTTACTGGCATTATAATAATAACCAGGATAAAATAGGAAACACTGATAAAGGTGTGTTGAACGACTCGTTGCCCTAAAACAGGTTCACTGCTATGTATTACCTGATTGTAATTTAAATAGCGCCTCTTTTAATGTAAACGCATAATTAATCCTCTCAATTGTTTCATTCCTAATTCTGCAGTGTTATTTTCGAGATTTAAAAAGAGGCGTGTCTCCAAACAGAATGTCTTTATGAAACCAACGGTGTGTAGAGTAGTGACTACATCCTTTACACAGTAAAGCGATCAATTTCCTTTAAGGATTGTACAGCCAGAAAAATTGTTTTGAGCTCATTTCTTCGTTGTCAGAAAATATAATTCAATTAAGAAATGGCCGTGGTTTAAAACGGCTAATTATAGCTTCATTAAAGGCAGGTAGTGTGGAAAGAAATTAACAAAGCAATAATGAAATATGCAATTAATTAATTAGCTTACTTCGGGAACGCTCCGCCTAAGCAGTACCTTAGGTCTTAGTTTTTCAGCATAGAATGCAGTTCTTTGCCATTGTTACCGTCTTATTTGCTTTCTTATTCTCTACGTGTTTCCGACTGGCATTATGATATTTAATGGTATTGACTCGTACATTAAAAACTTTACAGCAAAACTTTAAGACTACTATTGCACCACAGTATAAATAATCATATTTTTTTTTTTTAGCTCTAACTGAAATATTGCTTTTTTTCTTCGTTATTTTAGCAGAGACATGGCGTGAAGTCGCATGATTAATAAACTTGCAAAAAAAAAAAAAAAAAAATTAAATAATGGACATGGTATCTTCTTCTATTACTATACACTTAAATGTGTGTTTTCAACTAATGTGCGGATTACCTTTTTAACAGTTTCAAAACGTTTGAGATGGTTTCTGAAATTGTAGTTTTTTAAAAGGGAAATAATGCAAAAAACATCAGTATGAGTATTGTGATTTGTATTTACGTTTACCGGAGTATTTAGACTTCTAAATAATTCAGCAAGGTTGTGCTTCATTGATTTTAGTATTCAATTGTACGACAAGTTAGAAACTGAAAAGTTCATGAGCCGCACTCTATAAAGGCAGAATCACCAGATACCTGCTTTGCCCACCTTGGTGCCCGGGCGAGCTCTGCACTAATGTGACGTGCATTTTCACAGAGGGAAATCGGAGAATCAGCTGCAAGACAGACACAAATATGCTTATATTAATACTTGTAAGAATGGTCTCAAAATAATAGGTTTACCTCGAGAGGCTGGAGTCTCGATTGAGGTTGACATTCATGATAATAACTTTCGAAAGTTAGTCTGAGTGCAAAGGTTGTTGCCAGTTACTGTGATATACGTGCATTTTAGCCTTGGAGGGAACGCTGCTATTAAACAATTAGTAGTTCTAAGTGTCTTCTAGGAAAAGACTTTTAGTAGAAACATTTGCTACCAAAGCTACCAAAGGGGAATTTTATATTAAGTTAGAACTATGAAAATAACTCCTGTTTGCTACTGAATAAGTGACCCCAATTACTGTACTCCGGTATGCAGGATGGAAAGGGTTTTTTGCTTTGTTGTGTCCCGTAGTTTAGACTTTTGACCACCGAGTGGTACTGCAGGGATTGAAATAAGATGGCCATTCCAAATCTTTTTTATCCTTTCCATGTTTTACTATGCTCTTAATTCACAAACATTTTTACAGTAGAGTCCCTTACAGTTTATTCTTGTTCATTTATTAATGTACTAGTTGGGTTTTCTTGGTAATGTGAGCTGTTTTTGGCACTCAAAGAGAATATATTAATTCTTTAGTGCTCTGCTTCACAAAATAAACTCCTACTGTTAAGGTCATCTTAACAGACTGATATTGATGTCTTATCAAGGCTGATTTCACTTATGAAACAACTTGTGTGGCAAATGTGTTTCAGGGTTGTAATTGGTAGGAATTGTATTGAAGTCAGTTCACTGGGATCATGCCCTTTTCAAGACCCGTGGTAGACAAAGAAATTCAGCAGTTAACTCGCCTGCACCTGTCTGTAGACCCTTCCGAAGTGTATTCTGTGAATATATGTGAATACTGTATAAAGAGAAAAATATATTAAGTTTTATTGATAATCTACTGAGGGCATCAAAGACCCACAGATCCCCAAGATAAAGAAAAGTGAATCTGAATGAGCGGTCTGTATACACTGAAGGGTTTGCAGTTAAACAGTTTCCCTCCGGCTATAGCCAGCAACACTGTGCTCTTACTGAAGAGCTTTCTTTGAGGACAAAACCTTTGTGTAGAGATCTTCTCGTGTAAATGTTGAGACTTGTATACCATGCTAAAATGGGATGGTGGTGATATAAGGTATCAAATTGATACAAGTCTTCTCTCTCTTGAAATGTGTTCCTCTTGAAGAATAATAATAATAATAATCGTTATTTTTATATAGCCCCTTTCATAGTGGACCACCATCACAAAGCGCTTTACAAGATACAAGACTAGGGTGTATGAACTATGCATCAGCTGCAGAGTCACTTACAACAACTTCTCAACCGAAAGACGGAGCACAAGGAGGTTAAGTGACTTGCTCAGGGTCACACGAGTCAGTGGCTAAGCTGGGATTTGAACTGGGGACCTGCTGGTTGCAAGCCTGTTTCTTTAACCACTGGACCACACAGCTTCCTAGAATGTTATGCAGTTTTGCATAGAGCACCCCCTACTACAGTGTGTCTCAGTTGGAGACTGTCAACCACTGTTGTGGGTGGAGCTGACCTGGGAGATGCAGATTATATATTCTACATATTAGACGGGAGTACATATTGCAGGCGTTGCAGTTTAATTTATTTGAGTTGCCAAATAGGTTTTGTGTGACAGAAAGACAATGATTCTTGGTGGTAAGTCTCCCTCCCGCCTTGTGAGGACACTAAGTAACGGCAACAGAATACTCTGGACTACTTGACCTGACACTTCGTTCCAAGGGTTAAAAGGAAGTGTAGAAAAGAGACAGAGCTTCGGTACACTAACTCATTGACCCGGAAGGTAAATAATGTGTCAGCATTATTATTATTAATGTCGGCTGCAATCGTTTACCAAGGGGTCGTGAGTGACAGTATAAATAGGGGTCGAAGCGATGTATCTGTTCCTTTACTTGGTTTATAAACTATTGAACCCTAAGGCCTGTGTGAGATACCCCGTGAGAAATAATAGAGACGTTTGAAAGTGTTTTGTTTTGTTTGTCAGTAATTGTATTGTTGTTTATTGCTAGACAGCTAAACATGATTCCGGAGATGTTGCCAAGGGCTAGCACTAACCTGGAACAGCACTGCACGTTTGTCACTAAATAAACTGTATCACCCACCACGAACACTGCTGCACGCACCCAGGACTGGTGACCGTGTTAGTACTATTGTGGGGCGGATATTTGTCTTTATTATTTGGGACTGTAACCCATTATTAATCATGCCACGCAGTACACATTGTTGTGTGTTGCCAGGGTCTTATTATTTGGTCGCCAGACCTGGATTCAATAAAGTACCTTTTCAACTAGATTACAACTCTCCTTGTTTGTTCATTGCACACTGCATTACTCCTGCACCTGTACACAACCAACCACTTTGCCATATTCAGCCACATGCAGCAAGTAATTCTTAAGCAACATCCTTTATTAGTGACTGCTGTGTTGCACCTGGCACATTGCTCTGCATGAAGAACACCACAGATCCAAATAAAGCTGCTTGGCTTTTGTATACTGTACAAGATCATTTTGGTGGAGTGCCCATAGCTAAGCTAATCATAATCACTAATCGCCCAAGTTCTCCCAGGAAATGGTCAGATGAAACGCACAGACTCACGATAATCCGTGAAAGACACCGCTTATAATAACTAGTGTTGTTTTCTTTTGGAGAAGCTTGCTTTTCACATCACACTTAATTTTCCTACAATGAATTCCTTGGCGCCCGCACCTCACTGTTATCTGCTGCACGGGTGTCATTGAAAGTGACAGTTATGTGCCATGTTTCCAAGTTCTTTTTATTATTCTCTCCCAGTAACACAGAGAGTTCCCTGATAAAGGACGCTCAGTGGAATAAAGTGCATATTAATTATAGGAAGCTCTTCGAGTGACATTCCACCCTGAAATTGGATTGTTAGTGCCGCTTAAACTGCGCTTTGGGTTGATTAGCAGAATAATGTGGTGACTAATCGAGGAACCAAGGGATTTGTCACACCGGGGACTGAGCTGGCAGGGGCATTTTTATCGATTTTATGGAAAATGTACCAATTGTGAGTTTTGTAATTTCTACCCTTTGACGTGACGGCAGTCGCATCTTGCCTCTCTATTTTATATAAAATGCAATAAAAGAGATTGGGAGGGGGGGGGCACCAGAAATGCAGGAAAATATGATTACATCGTCCCCCCACAAAATCTTTTAATTTGTGTGCGAACTTCTGATTAATCATATTAATATTAATATTAGATTAACCATATCATGCACACACAGCTGATGCCAGTTGTACATAAAGGTCACAAATGTATGCTGATAACATCAGTTTAGATACCTGTTGCATAAGCGGGTTCAATGTTGAATCCCACGCATTTATAGCTGAAATTGGGTGGTGGTCTCTGCTCGTTAGCTGAGTATAGAAAAGCACTTTCACATTCCCTTCAGAAAGCCACCTAACATATTACTTGCAGAAAATGGATCTGTTGAGTAGCTGCAACTACTTTTTACTTTACTGCTGAAGTGCATTTCCCAAAAGCACTTGAGAATTACATTTGAGGCTCTCATCGTTTTGCTTTTGCAAAGCCTACTGTATGTGTTAAAGTTGTGCTTGAGAAGCACTGATCGTCATGTCAACACCAGTGTGATTGTAGGTCTGTGTATTCCTGATAGTGTTATGATCCTGAATATCCCATAACTAACCCAGACCATACTTGGGTAGCATTTGGGGATGCATAATTAGACACCTACAATGCTAATGTTACAAGGAATCCCCTCTTTGGCTTTTACAGTTGGTAGTAGGACAAAAGGAGTGTTGCTCTCCCAGGCGTAGGGCGAGCGGACCGGCGTCTTTGCAGCAAGGGGCTCTTTGATAGCGCAGGGAGATAGTACTCCAGTCTGTTTGGTTAGTTAGTGTGCCCAGCACAGGTGAAAGGTACTGCTATGAGAAAAGGAAGCCTGCTGTGTGAAATTACCTCTGTGCTCTGGGGAATCGTTATCAGGGAGAGACAGGGTGTAGTTCTGATATCTTCTGATCCTCCTCCAACACAGTCAGTCCCGGACCATTCTCCCTGACCCCAGGCTTTGCTGCATGATCAGACACATGTATTTATTTTCGTTTTTGGTCCCCTTTTCCCAAATTGTATTTTAAATTGTTTTTATTATTTGTTTTATATACAATGTCTTAGTAGTTTTCAATTGCAGTTGTAGGGTACCCCCTGTTAATTGGCTTTAGGGGTTCTTCCAGGTTTTTATGACGGTGAAATTCTGGATGGTTGCCATAGTTACCAGCTGTAAGTAGAGGCCATTTAGTATATTATATATATATATATATATATATATATATATATATATATATATATATATATATATATATACACACACACACACCAGTATTCCAGTGTCAATTTTATTTATTTTTTAAAAGAGTACAAAATAACTGTCACTTCAAATTAGGGCATGATAAGGTGTGACATTATTCAAGTATTAAATGCAGCATTTTCCTTTATTATAATATGCACGTCAAATACATGACTTTGTGAAATATATTTAGTAACCTGTACAGTATTAAGTAAATGTTTTAAGGTTGAAAATGTTTTTTCCACCTACGTAGAACATGATGCAATCAGTATTATAAAAGCACTATTTCATTGAGTTTTTATTTAAAACTTATATACAAGCATTATTTAAAACTTGTATACAAGCCCTATTTAAAATCATACCTGAAATAAAACTGTTAATCAAGTATGAACTGTTAATCAAGTATGAAACTTTACATTGATATTGCACTGGAAAGGCAACAGCTGAAAAGTTTGTCAGCTTGTAGTTTTGCCTCTCCAGTGCTGTGTGTTTTGAGTCGCACTGGTGCCCAGCACAAGGAGTTTGTTCAGTACAGCAAGCTGCAGGAAGCTGTGCTGTGAAGCCTGCACATGGTCCTCAGCTGTGTGCTTGGAGCATTGATAGATAATTTGGTGCCTCATTCATCCCTCTGGGCTGTGGTTTGACAGCACAGACTTGTGTATCTCCAGATTTAAACTTGTTTTTAAAAGCTGTTAACTGTCGATGCAGACCAAGGCCTCCACCTTGCTTTAACTGGTTATCTCCTCCACAAGTCCCTATAGAAGCTTTCGACTCAAGTGGTACTGCAACCAGCTGTGGGTGACGTTTTTAGACTAAAATACTTCAGTGTTTTATTTTAAGCCAGCGGGAAAATTGCTTGAAAATATTGTTATTTCTTTTAGCAAAAAGCAACGTCGCCCCAAGTCAGAGGCAAACCGGGAAAGCTTTATTGGAATACTTTCCAGAAAGAGCTGGATGTGGGGGCCCAGTGGAGCAGTGCAATCAGAAAGTGTGATGGTAGAGCTCTAGTTTCCTAAATGAGAAAACCCATGGTCAGACCGAAGAGCAACACTGTCTGTGTGGATGTGCTGTGAGGGGAAATGATGTGTATTTGCAGTTAAACACCTAAAGAGCTGTGCTTCCGATGGGGCTGTCTTTCAAACGAGGGGTTATATCAAAGCCAAGTCTACATAGCTGGCATTACAGTGACATACAGTGATAATTACTAACTAACTCAATATACTGCAATTCCACAGACGTCAGACACATTCAGTGAGGATACAGGGAGTCTGGAACTTGTAGTCCACCAAATGGTTTGTGAATGCAGAATTCATGTGATTTGTAGTTTTGAATTGAATAAGTGCTGCCCTTCCCTTTTATTTTAAGTTTTATAGTTCATCGTTAATGATGACTTTGATCTTATTGCACATCAGTTAAAGTAATCCAACAGGACCATCGCTTGCACAGTGATATTGTTAAACTGCACGGTTTATCATATTAAGTTTTGTAAATTCAGATCCAGGTTCATGCAGGTCTCTAGGAGAGTAAAAAAGGCCCATAATTGTCAAATAGTTTCCCCTTTTGAGCATGATCATAAAATAGCGGTCTGCACCTTACTACTGGTAGAAGTAATGACCTGTTCATTTTGCGCTCAACCAGCATGGCCACACATGGCAATGGCAGCGTAACTCTTCCTGCATTGCAGGAGTCAGACTCGCAGCGTTTCTGAGCTGAGAAAATTGGATCCCTTCCTTTTCAATCTGCTGGTTGACTTGGAGCCAATAAAGCTTACTTGGTGCAGCAGCTCAGATCATTTGTAGAGCGATTGCTCTTCGTCAATCCGTAACGGCGGTGCTAATAGGTCTTTGGAAGGGAACACAGCACTAATTCAGAGGACTGCTGGCACGGGACCTTGTTTTAACCTGGCATTGTTTCCAGTAGCTGCTTCGTAAATGTTGAATGGCTGCATCTGTGATAACCTTGTCATTTAAAATAAACCAACAAGACAATGGATTTCTTCCACATGTGCTGTAGTTTCCGATGACAATTAGTTTTATAAAAAAAAAAAATAAAGAACAAGAAACCCTTGACTTGCAAGTCTCTGCTTCCTTTAACCAGTCCATTTTGGCTGGAATTTAAGATTTTTAAGAGGAGTGTGTTGTCCTGTAGCCAGGGGTGAAAAAGGAGCCATTGCGACCAAGATCTTTAAACCTGGGCTAAGTCTACAGTGCGGGATTTGGAAGCACGGTTTGTTGCTTGACACCACTTGTGTGGCCTTTGTGGGGCTTGACGTGATCAGGTTATTTTGCTTTTCATGTTCCTGGGGGCAGGAGGGAAAACTTTAAGTTTACTAGTTGCTTAAGAGTCGCTTATTCTAGGGTACAGCTTCAGAGTTATTTGGGGGTCTGTTCTAGTTTGAAGACACAGTACATGCCACTGGGATCTGGATCACATTGGTGCATGTGGCCTCTTCTCACATTTTTATAGCTTTTTGGTAACATTGCAGGCGGGTACAGTACTGCTGCAGGGGATCCATCGTGACAGATCTTTTTTTAACTATACAATGTTTTAATTGTTTTTCTGTGAGTTTCAAAAGGTATCGGCTGAAAACTGCAGGTACAAGAGATAAAAGCCAGGTTTCTAAGTAATCTAGAGCCTGTGGGTGTGTAAGCTTGAAAGCAAAGGAATTTTCAGACTGACTAATTAGAATGTGACACACTGTGAGGAATAACACTCGCTGACTGACAATGAGTGATGAAAAAAATGAAGGGCCCGTTCTATCTGGGAAAGCCTTTACCTGTGACAGGAGCTGCGATGCACATCTACACCTTGCCAGTGCAAACCGCTCCTGAAGATATTCTTCATTTGAAGATATTTATAGTGTACAGGGTAACCCTTCTTTGAAACAATGTGCCCTCAGTAGCATGGTGCTGCTTTCAGTTCATGCTTGGGCATTTCAGTCAGTGTCGTCAGCTGAACCACCAGCACCACGACCCAACTTCGGCCATTGACTGACTCAACACTGCTTGGCCCAGCGTTTCTCACCAGGGGGACTTTGTGTGTCCACAGCAATACCGTATCCCCAATTACCACCAGACCGCAAGAAGACTGTCTCCTAATCAACCTTATTATGGTATAACTTTAGCTGTTTTTTCTATTCCTTTTGCATTTTTTGACAAAAAAGCAGTTTCAGGCTTGGCATTTAAGCTACCTATTCCAATACACTTCAGAATAAAGTGGTTTTTCAAAGGGCTCCGGCCATTCGAAACAACCTCTCCTAACAAGCAGACAGCCTCATTTTCTTTTTATCTCTCCCCTGCCTGGTGGGAACTGCAGTATATATTTAAACAAAGAACCCTGCCCAGAACGCAGGGAGAAGAGGATTAAGCTGCAGGAGTTTCATGGGTTTTCAAATACAAGGTCCACCTTTCCTTCACCTGAAGCACACAACTACTGAGTGCTTTTGTCTCTAATCAAACCCTGTGTCCCGATTCAACGACACATTCTTAGCACGTGTCTGTGCCTTTCTGTACTAGGAGGTCATTGTGGAAATCAGCATTAAGAAGGTTGTGTGTGTTTTGTATCATCTTCGCTTTTTAGTGTAACCCTTTTTCATGCAGAATTTAATATTTAGAAATTGTTGGGTTTTTTTTTTAGCAGTGGTTAAATATGAAAAGTCAATCAGTACATGATTTTTTACTCCCAGAGTCGCTGAAGGAATTTAAAACAATACCAGATTTTGAAAGATGACACTACAAACTTGTGTATTTCTTTTTTTTTTTTAATTACTTAAAATAAAGTACAGTATGTGGCAACTTATTGCAATGCCCTCAAAGACAGGTGCTTGGACAGGTTACAGGTTTATAAATCCTAACATCCAAACATGAAAATGGATACAATAACAGAGTTATTGATTGTATAGAGTAGTGTCACCTTAACAGAATTAAAAGAACCATCCAGAAAAATCAAGATGAAGCCAGATAAACATTCCCCAGTGCATCATATGGTCTTATTTTAGCACTGCCAGCAGGCCGGAGTGAAATCTGTGCAACAGAGCCAATAAAAACAAATGTTTTACAGCTTTTCCCGTAACTTTACTGGGAGTATCTGCTTATCTGTCAAGATAGAGCATTTCTGGACACTGCCAACAGCCTCCCTTCCCTCCACATGTTCAACCCCAGAAACAGAGCCAGGCCAGGAGTGAGGGCCGTGCCACAGGGAAGCGATGTCAAAGAATTTGCTTTGTTTACACCGAGAGGGCTGTCTCTGTGACATGAACTAATGTACTTCTTTGCATTGCTTAATATATTCTGATTGTATGTGGTAGAATAAATACAGCTTGACAGTTTTTAAAATGTTTAAAGGAGAATAGATCTATGAACTTTAACCTTGGCTGTCCCTGGCCGACTATATCCAGCACAACTGTATTTAAAAAAAAAAAAAAAAAAAAAAAAAAAAAAAAGTTTTTATATTAATATTTATATAAAATTAATATTTCAGGTCTAAATGTTTAAAATTCATTTAAAAAAAACAAAACAAAACAAAACAGGTAGATTTACGGTAGAAGTCACTATAAACAGAAATATCCATCTACATATTCTACTGGAGCATCTTAAAGTGTTGACTGCATTGTCTCTTTACTGTATTTGGTTATTTTCCTATCAATTGATTTTGTGTAACAGCAAAATCTGCTGTTGAAGAAGGCACTAGCTGAAACGTTTGTCTACTTGACTTAGGATTTTTATTGATCAAATTGGTGTTGCACAGCATGAGGAAACCAATCATTTACAGACACAAAAAAACATGCCCTTCAATGTTTGAGAATTGAGCATTTTGATTGCCAACTAAATATTTACTACTGTAATACAGGTTAAACAGAAAAGAATACAATTGGATAGTTGTTTGTATATATAGGCCTTATTATAAACCAAAGACTCAGTTCCATGTCTGAAGTACATTCTAAAGGCAGAAATGAAATTGACATTTCAGGTGACAGTTTTAGCTCAGAGTTTGAGCATTATAAAGTTATAATCAGACCATCTCTATCGATGTGTATGCTGCAGTGTTAACCTAGTCTGGGTCTGTTGTTTGTGTTTTATGCAGCGTCAGGCCAGAGACAGTTCACCCCCTTCTGGTTCTCGGTGGAGCCTGTCGACACGCTGGCTGTGCGCAGCTCCCCTGTCTTCTTGAACTGCTCGGCCCACAGCGAGCCCCCGGCACGGGTGGAGTGGAAGAAGGACGGCACCTTTCTGAACCTGGCCTCTGATGACCGACGCCAGCTGCTACCCGACGGCTCCCTGCTCATCCCCAGCGTGGTGCACTCCAAACACAGCAAGCCAGATGAGGGCTTCTATCAGTGCGTGGCCACCATCGACAGCCTGGGCACCATCATTAGCAGGGCTGCACGCCTCACAGTCGCAGGTAAGGCTTACAGCTGACTCTGTGCGGCGGGTATTAACTAGTCCTTTTAGCCTTAAACGAAACCTTTTAAATTTCAGCACATTGCATAATACTAACGCGATTAATGTTACCATGCGTTCACAGTGGCTAATAATTTTGATTTATTAATACTGTACAGATAAGTGACTGATATTTCACACCCATAAGTTGTTCAAGACAAAGCAATAATCTGTCGCAGCATCTCTTGAACTTCACACTGTTTCTTCTACAAAGCGCTCTTGCAGGGTTTCAGAGCCAGCTAGCATAATCCTCTTTGAAGCTCCCGCAGACTGAAGCCCAAGTGGCTTGATTCTAATAGCTGTCTTTAGCACACACGTTCCCTCGCCCCCTGGAGACCTGCAGCCTGACTGCAGCAAGAAATGAAAGTGAGTGTGGTGGTGTCAGCTCAGTCCCGCTTGCAGGAATCGCAGGGGTCGCTGTGGTGCCGCTCAGCAGCACTGCCTTCTGTTAGCAGCAAGCATGTACTACAGTATGTTACGAAAACAGCGCAATAGAGAGCTATTCAATATTTAAAAAGTGTGCAATTTGAAAACCAAAACAGTGCTCCCTAATTTGTTAGCAATACATAGTAAAATTTAATACAGATTCAGTTGTGTGTCTCTTTAACTTTGGTCGCTCTAACCCAAACAGTGGAAATGTCTGTAGAACTACCTGCCTTAGATGAAATCTGCCAACAGCCAGTAGACTAAAGAACATTATTCAAAACCCTCAACCCTGACCTGAACTCTTAAAGGAGCAGGTCTGTACAAGACAATTAGCTGACTTTCCGCTCTGCTGGCTGGTAATAAAAAGGTTAATTGCACTGGCTCTAAAAGGCCTTTTACTTTAAGAAATACACTGGGAATTGCGTTGCGATGTGACCTTTGAGTTGTACAGCAATAGCAAACGCAGCACGCTGACAAATTGATGTGCAATATTTGTGATTGATGAACGCGAGAGAGTCCCCTTTCTCATCCCTCTCCCCACTTCCCTCCTGTGGAGCGATACACGACTATAGTGCCCAGGCTTTTACTAATAATGGCCCACTTCTCCCTTTTCTCCATCCATTTCTTTGGCTGAGAGATGAAGCCGCAGACAGATGCATTTATTGAGAAGGGGATTATCTCTCCGCACGGCTGTGTCGCTCGATTTGTATTCAGATGTAGTTCCTATTAAATGATAGGGCAGTGTCTGAGAGATCGTTAATGAGTATGCTGTGTCTCGTCACTTTGGTGTGCTTGCTAGAGATCGCTCTGGGCTTAACCTTGTGTGTGGGTGTGGGGGAGGCACAACCAGCATTAGCGAAGAGTGCTCTTAAAAAGCTATATTAAACTGCCATCTGAATCCTTCTCTCATTTTTGTGTTTCATTTCAGTATTTGTGAATTTTTATATCCCCATTTTTAAATTGCCATCCTCTTAACTAAATAAGTAAAGCCCCATGCTTTCTTAGAATCCTTCATTCTTAATTCTGAGTCCCTTGCTTCTTTTTTCAATTGTGTCCTCATTTATAGTGTGCTGAAATGCTGCACAATCCAGCATTGTTCGTGAAAAACAATGTCAAATAATGAGTGACATAGCAATAATAGTGCAACATACTCAAGCACATTTTATTCTTGGAAATTTGATTTACAGAATCTGAAGTTTCTGACATTCATATGTGAGCTTGAACTTGTGGTTGTGTTTAAGAGGTAATAGTTGGAACAAATCCTTCAGTTAATTCTGCATCTGCGGGCCCTTTTTCTCTGGCTGCATTGCAATCCCAAACCTCCTCTCTCCCAGACGAACCTCGTTCTCTCTGCAGTGCTCATGGCTAGCCTGTGCTCTAATAACTCAACGTCTTTGCCAGCTAGCTAAATCTGTTTCTCATAAAACAAAAGAAAAGTGAAACCCAGCACACTTGTTTTCATTTCTTTGCTTATAAAATCAAGATGTCCACACAGGGAAGATTAGACTGCTTTTCCTGAACATCCTTAATTTTGAAGCAAAATATCAATTTCCCTGAAATCTCGTGCTTTTCCTGAGATTGCAAAGCTTGCTGATCCCACAGCAGGTTTCCATAACGATGAAACTGTATCGGCTGTACCCATGTTGATAGACTGCTGTGAATGGAGGCTTAATTCACTGCAGTGATCGGCAGGCATGGATATTAGTGTGTGTGTGAGAGAGAGAGAGAGAGAGAGAGAGAGAGAGAGTACAGTGTGGTTGAAGCTCAGCCGGAAGATTTTTTTTCTTTGAGAGGTTGGTTGTTGTTAAAATGTGGTCTCATATTTGTGGGCCCATAAACTGACATTATTTATGGATACAAAAGATCAATTTCCAGTTACAATCTACTGAACCAGAAGTTATTACCATCTTGCAACTGCACTGGGACTCTTACTGTATTCTACAATCAGCACTACTTTAGGCTTTTTGCTTATGTTCAGATTTGCCCAAAGATGCAGCAAAAACATTCATCAAGTATCAAAATTACACTACCTGATTAATGTGGGCACTGAGGTCAAGTCAATATGGATATGGTTTACAACATACATTTCGCAGGGATATAAAACACAGATCTTCAGAGTTTCACTACAGCAGCAGTTCCATAGTGACATACTGCCTTTAAATTCATTTGTGAGACACAAAAATGACAGCCTCAAATTTGCACAGATTTTGCTAAACAAGTAAAAAGATCTAATTAAGCAAAGTATCCGTTCAATTAAGGGTCTAGTTAAGTAACAGAGCTCAGTTGAAACGAAAACCAGCAGCCACATGGTGTCCCCAGGACCGAGTGTGAGAAGCCCTGCTATAGACCTACATACTTGAGTGCTGAGGTGAATCAAAAAAATCAGTTGCATGTGATGTGGAATGGCATACTTGATTTCAATATTATCAGACTGTGAGAGGGTGGCGTGTGTGGGGTGACGTCAGGCCAGAAAGGAGTATACAGAGACAAGCAGTGCTGGGATTGAAACTGAGACACTGTGGTGCTCAGTGCATTTATTGAGTGAAACTAAAGATTTAAACAAAAAAACAGGACACGGCACCTGAGGCCAAAATAAATAGACAAACAAAACGGATTGACACTAACAAACAGGGTGGACAAATGCTAGACACAAAACAAGTACTGTGCTGGTTCTCCACATGTAGTAGCAAGTGTTATTTTTGTGTCTCTTAAATAGTTTTTACCTCCTCTCCACACCCGTTCTCCTCTCACCGAACACACAACCCCGAGTGAGTAAAATGTGCATCTGTATGATGTGCCGGGATTCAATTACTAATTAATTATTCATTTGAATCCCAGTATGTGAACTAATTTGTGCAACCCTGTGCTCACATACTATTAATTACTTTAAATGCATATGAAGTGAAGTGCAATCCCTGTGTAAATACAACTATATATTTTAAATCACTCGTGCTACACAGACCCATTTATATCCTGTGCAGCAATACCTATACACCAACATTAACACACCACGCGCAGCATATAACACACAAATACACACAGGGGCGGGGCACATTGCCACAAGGACATACACAGTTCATACCACAACAATAATTGCCAAGATGCCTAGTAATTTAGATGTATTTAGGGAGTTTTCAATTGCAGCGTGTTGCATAATTTAACCAGTACACATTTTGTAGGGAGCTAGGACATAGTGTATCAATTACAATTATATTCAAGTCATAAGGATATTTCCCCTCTCTCGCTCTCATATGCTGTTTTACTGTATGTTCCAGTATCATTTCCTCCCAACTACCCAACACCTGAGACCCAGGTCTCCCCTTTTTCTCTCAAGGGAAAAAATACTTTAAAAAAAAATTGGCTTAAATAGTTGTAATGAATCTGTGCGTTCTGCAAGAAACTCTTTGTAATTGAAAGTAATTCATAGACATTGATAGTAATTCCTATTGGCTAATTTGAGTAAGTCAGATGGAAATGTGTTGAACTTTGACGTTAATCTTAGAAATGTTGTAATTTATTTGATTTAATATTTGATGTAAGCCACAAAAAACATTTGCATTAAGGACAAGCTATTTCATGGTGTTCGTTCTAATTTTTTTAATTTCCACTTACACCTAAAGAAGAGAAGTTTGAGGGCTTGAAAACTGGTGTTTGTATCTCACAATTAATCTAGTAAACAGTAACAGCTCTTCAAATCAATGTTCCTAACTACATTACGTTGTCACCTTGCAATTCTTGATGATTTTTTGTGTGAGAAAATGGATACTCTGTGATCCAAGTCCATTGCAGTGAAGTGAGAGACTAAAATGGAGGGGTTTCAGAGATGTATGTGCCCTTTGTGGGAGTGGTCCTACAGGAGACTTGGTGTAAGATTGTACTCTTTCTTTTGAAGCTATGGATAACACTATGTAACAGAATTTTTGTTCCTGGGTAGTAAGTGTTATTTCCTAATTGCTTATGCCTCAAAAGTATAGAAAATGGCTATTATTCCCCACAAACTTTGCTTTTAAATTTACAGTATAATCGTAAATCTCGAAAAACTACTCACTTCTAAATCTTTTGTAGTCATTTTTGTATTACTTTAGTATAAATACATGTTAATTTGGATTCATATGTTGTTTTTTTCTGAATTTATGTGAACGAAAAGACACAAATTCGCCCGTTTTCTCATTGGAAATAGTGATATTTTGAAATTTACCTGTCCTGGTCACAAAAGCAAAGTTTGTGGGGAATAATAGCCATTGTCTATATTTTTGAGGCATAAGCAATTAGGAAATAACACTTACTACCCAGGAACAAAAAAATATAATAAATTGTTACACAGTGTAATCAATATCAGAAACTCACTCAGTAATCATTTTTGAAGTTAAAGCGCTCGACTACTTGAATGGCTGTTTAGCGTATGGAATTTGATGTGCATGTACCAAAAAAGTCATTAATTGAGGAGGATGTTTGTGTGCTGGACTCCTTGTAGTAGGTCCCTCAAACTGGAACGCAAATGTAGTTAGGCTGAGTGAACTGTTCTGTTTATCTTTGCATGTGAAGCTGTGATGGTTACATTGGCTAGAGACACTTGCGGGACGAGGGACTTTTGCTTTTACAGATTCAGTGTTGTCTTGGCCCAGAACGCCTCACAAAGGCTGAATTTTTGAATTGCAGAACGTGGTTGAAACTACTCTGAGACCCCTTTGTGGATAATGGTAATTCGGCATGAGTTCCCAAGTTGTGTTGGAATGTGTTAAAACACATTTTTTACAGTTGCATTCTTCTGAGGTATGACACCTCGTGTGTATTTTTGACGTTAGGGAATATGGCCCCATAACTACCTGTAATGCAATGTCTCACTGTTGTGCCAAACAATCTAAGCTTACTTTTTAATATACTTTACGAGCAAGCTTTTGGACAGTCTGGTTTTTATTAATTTAAAAACAATGTGATTTATAGTATGTTTTCAGTCTTGGAACGTGACCTTATCTGACAATACACATATAGAAAAAGATGCCTTTTGGCTCAATCTACATAAAAAAAGGTTAAAAATTGCACCACACCTATTGCTTACCATAGGTACCATTGCTTACCATACAGCATAGGTGCTGTAATATCTTCACTCTAGCAGGCTGTGAGCTGCGGTCAGAACATCAGAGTTCTGTTGGGTATGCCGCACTCTGTCAAAAACGTGAACCGTTTTCAGAAAAATCTACCTTTCTTGCATTTTGCTTGCCTTGGAGGGGAAATCTCTTGCTTTCTCCTCACTGTATAATAAACCAAATCTGTGTGAGACATTTAATAAAAAATATAAATAAATACAATTTACATTTTAGAAAAAAATATTCCCCCACCGTCTTCATATGCAAGCACTATTTACTCCATCTATGAAAAAGCATAAACAAACAGGCATACTACTTCAGTCAATAAATGTGAGAGCCAGTTCAGAATAATAAAATGGTCTCCAATAAAATTGCCCACATTAGCTTTCCCTTCCCTTCTAAATACAGTGCATTCATAAAGGTTTACTGTATACATTTTGGCCGTTGCCATTTTAACTATGTTGTCGTGACTACAACCAATCGCTACATTCTGAAAAGGAGACCTTATAGTGCAGGGAGGCCTTTTCAAATAGCTTGCAAACTGAAGAGTAATGTGTCAGCCACCAGCCGTCCCTATTGTGTAGCTGTCTGTCAGTATACTGTTTCAAGGCTTGCTTTGAACACTTTCAGAAAGCCGATCGCACGAGTTGTTGTTCAGATAAGGAAACTGTATATGAAAGTACAAGACCTTGCTGTTCCAATGAAGATGTGCAAGTGTTTTTTTTGTTGGCAGTAAAAATTAAATAGAAAATAACAATTGCTTCTTGGTCTATTTTGTAAGTATAATTTCTCTCCCGTCAGGATTTCAAAAGGAATTTGAAGTAGTTTGTGTGTGACTCAAACTGTCTCTTCTCATTATCCTCAGTGTCTGCCAGTTGTCTTGGAGGTATTAAACTAAACCCATAAATTAGTACACATTTAATGTCATCCTCAATGTTTTTGGAGCAATTATTTCTAGTTGTGAAACCAGTTGTTTTTACCAGACGAACCTTTTTTTTAAATTTCATTATTTAAGGTATGTATTTTTTTTATTTATTCATATAAAACCTGTCCCTTTTATTTCTATAACTTGTATGTGACATGCCAGAGGGAAAGAAAGGCACATTTCTCTTAATTATGGGCATTAAAACACCACAGGTTTGTGCTTTACAAACAGCATCATCTTCTCTGGAGCTGTGAAATTCAGTAGAGTTTTTTGTCGGACCACTAAGACACTAATAAAGACAGTGAAACGATTGTGTTGAACTTATTTTTAATACTGAAGATCCCCAGTTTTAAAAATTATTTGGTCAATAGTGCTTCCGAGTAAAGGCTGCTTGGTAGGTTGTCCTGTGGTTTTACTTTGCCATCTAGACTATTCATCATGCCAGTTTCAATGGACTTGCAGTACTTGTGAGGGTTTTTGGACATTTTGTGAAATGAGGCCTCTTGCCTGAAGCCAGGTCTTTTGGACTGGAACCAGTACATTTCAGTTGACCGTTTTAACTGGTTTGGCCTGGAAACTGGGCCCGCTGCTGTAGTGTGAGCAGTGTCAGTTTATATGTTGGACCAGGTATACTGTAGTCGTGGGGTTTAGTTTGGTACCGCAATTCTATAGTGCCAGTCAAATGTGAAGTGGGAACAGTGAGTTTTTATTATGCGTGTTCATAATTGTTTGTTCTGGCTGCTATCTGTTTGTGATGTTTGCCAAAGCAGGCTGGCTTAGGCCAGAATTTTTATTTTATTTGTATATGACCAGTAAACACAATTTGGACTACCATTACTCTACCATTATACACATTGACTTAGAATTATATGTAGCTTTTGTATTTATTTCTAATTTTCACATACACTTTTTTGAACATCAAAATCTTCATAATACAGAACTCCCAAGATGTTACTACAGTACTTGTTTAAAAGTAATTTATTTCCCTAGAAAACCTAAAAAAAAAAGAAAAACACATGCACGTGTCATAAATGATCTTCTCTGGGGATTCCAGAGGCAGTGTCGCATTGTCTATGGTCGAGAACTTGTGGATTAGGGGGCAAAAACCAGGGAGGCAAAACTGTCAGGGACTGTTTCTCCTCATTGTGCTACAGTGAACCCTGCTGGTCAGGTGCCCAGTGAGCTCAGAGTGGACACCTGAAGGGCTGGCCTTTGTCCACCAGGGGCTGGTAGCTCATTGACATCCGCTCTGAACATCCCACTGAACATTCAGTTCTCCTGAGCTGTATGGGAATTGTTGCAGTGAGGGAACAAAATTGGCGAGAAAATCAGGGGTTTAAAAAAAAAAAAAAAAAAAACAGAACAAAAAACAATGCCTCTTTCTGGCCATGGGAGGTCCAGTTTTGATCATAGCCAACCAGGTTTAATGGATGTGGGTTTAAAATATAGAAACACAAGGAAACTAGTCATGAATTATTTTCAAACTATGTACTACTTAAGAACCCTTATAAATGTGTAAAACACACATTTAGAAATCATTTTTCTTACAGTGTAGTTTGTTATATGTTTTTATGTGCAGGCTTTTGAGATTTGACAGGAATGTTTTTGAAACTGACAACACATACAGTTATAAACTCCCCAGTTGCTACAGATGTCCAATTGCCCCGTCAAAATCTGTGTTATCACTGCATCAAAGTGTTTACTGTTTGTAAAACTCTTTAAACAATAAACAGTATAACAGTGTAACTTTATACACAGCAGGAACAAATGCTTGTGTGTGGCAGTCAAGGGGATTAAAATGTTATGCAAAAATTAAAAAAAAAAAAAATTAAAATACAATCAATAAGTAAACTGTAACCAAGGACTGAAAAAAAGAGTCTGTTACTCAGGCTTGTTAGGAAAGTTTTTATGCAAAGAAAGCAAGCAGAAAAAACACACCTAATGCATGTGCTTGCCTGGCCGTGCTGAAATGTCATTGTGCTAGCCCCAGAGACCACAGGGTATCTCTCCTCTCCTCTGTGATTTGGAGCCCAGATGTCTTGGTGCAGGAACGGGGAGAGTTGCTGGGGTGTTCGATGGCGGTGAGAGAGGAGGTGGAATCAGGCTGCTGAGGAGTGTGATGAGAGCCAGATAAGGTGCTGTTTACACCCTCCAGATACAGCCTGCACTTATCATCTCTGGGGCTGATTGGAGGGGAGGTGAGAGATAAGATGCCTTGGTTTTGGTTTTTCGTCGCTTCATTTACATACTCCATTCTTGGCTCAAAGTAGCTCTGGGCATGTTTGTTATGCAGAGATTATAAGGAGGGGCTTTTTCTGATTTAGTAAGAATGGGGGTGGGTTGGTGGTGGTGGGTTTATGTCCGGCTCTATTTTCTTTGTTTGAACTTGGTTTGGACCTTCTTAAGTTATTGACACACAGTACTTATTTAACATGTAACGACAAAGGCTGTAAAATAAACATTCTTTCCACGTCAACGACATTTTCAAAAGTCCCCTGTATTTATTTTGATGGAATTTTATTTTTTTCCCTCCTGTTATAACACTACAAGCTCACTCCCTGTATTAGTCGAGCCATCCAAGCTGCTTTATAGGTGGAATCTTGTGGGGTTACCAAACTACTTCAGTTTTCCTCATTTCATTTTATACACAATCATGCATCAACCGTGCCAGTAGTCATTTTGTTTGCGCTACGTTTTCATTATAGACGACACATTTTAGTCACAATGTGTTCAACCTCAGCCTGTTTAAACAGTCAAAAAATCCAAATAAACAAACGTGTTGTGTCTGCCACATCCCCAGCTTCTTCAACTGCATCACCACTTGACCTCTCAACAAAGGTAAGTGCTCTTGTAGTCATAATGATGTAACCCCCAGTCAAAGGGTTCAACACATTAGTGAACAAATGGTTATTCCATTGTTTGCGTTTTTCACATAATTAGCACATAATTGAAGTCTTACTGTACTTCCAATACTGTAACTACACAGGCTTTAACCGTGTCAAAGAGAAACTGTCTGGAGAACTAAAGAGCAAAGCTAGTTGGGCTTATTATGAATGGAGTGCTAATGAGAGGCATGTCATATGCAGACAGGCTAAAACAATTGAATCTGTTCAGTCTTGAACAAAGAAGACTACGTGGCGACCTAGTTCAAGGATTCAGAATTCTAAAAGGTATTGACAGTGTCGACCCAAGGGACTTTTTCAGCCTGAAAAAAGAAACAAGGACCAGGGGTCACAAATGGAGATTAGACAAAAGGGCATTCAGAACAGAAAATAGGAGGCACTTTTTTACACAGAGAATTGTGAGGGTCTGGAATCAACTCCCCAGTAATGTTGTTGAAGCTGACACCCTGGGATCCTTCAAGAAGCTGCTTGATGAGATTCTGGGATCAATAAGCTACTAACAACCAAATGAGCAAGATGGGCCGAATGGCCTCTCGTTTGTAAACTTTCTTATGTTCTTATGAGAGGTAAGAATTTCTGAAAGCCTTTTAATGGTCTTAGCACTAGAAAGAAAATGCAGAAACCAAGTCCAGTTATTTAGTAAAGCGCAATAAAAATTAAATATATCAAATTCATACTTTTAAGAAGTACTGGACGATCAACAATGCATGGTTTATCTTCATTTGACTATTTGCTTTGGTAATATTAAAAAGCTATAACATGTTATACAGTACATGCCTGCTTTCCAATAGGCCCTTTTACCAAATAAAGCCAGAGCACAGAGTTGATTTCCAATCCCCCTGGTCATAGCTTGTTGGTGCATTGAGTATGTCCACAAGTGTCCCAGGCTTGATTGAAGCTTGATGTGTTTGCCCACTGTTTAGTGTTACCCGCCTAGCCCCCAACTACACCCTTGGGAAGCCGATCACAGTGAATCACAAAGCAGCATCCCGCTGTGTCCTGTGCACTGTAGCAGTGCCCTCCACAGAAACAAAGCAGCTGTGCTGCTCACATCTCTATTGTCAGGTCTTGCTTTGCACAGACACAGTGCTAGATTACATTGTGAATGGATCACTTCTCATAAGTAAATAATAGTAGCGGTAATTAAATAATTGACAGTTTTTAATTATAACGTGTACGGTAACTGACACATACAGCATAAGGTCAAGAGCTGTCTGCTTGTTACAGACGACATCCATTGAGCTGGCCATTACCCAAATAGACCATTATATGAATTGACAGTGGCCCGATATATATGAACTGTCACAGTGATATAAATATATATATATATATATATATATATATATTCCAGTATATGTGTTCCAGTATATGTGTCTGTTAAGCTACCTATTAGTAGACTGTAGTGTTTGACTCATTTCTGTCAAGACTGTGTGTGCTTGCCAGTTTGGGGATGTGTGGAATTGGGTTTGCTGTGAAGAGAGGAGACATGGAGCTTGGATAAGATGCAGTCTGCAAGCAATTCATTAGCCGCTCCCTCCCACTCTGCGCCTCTTTCTTTTTTTGTCTTTCGGTCCTGTTTCTCATTGTCACTCTTTCTCTCACCCTCGCACATCTCTCTTTATCCTTCCAGCCTGTATTGGCCTTATCTCAGTCAGCCTCTTTCAATCCCCCCCCCCCTCTTTCTCTCTCTCTCTCTCTCTCTCTCTCTCTCTCTCTCTCTCTCTCTCTCTGTCTCTCTCTCTCAACCCCCAAATCTTTTGTCAGTCTAGTCTTTTATCATCTAAATTAGTTTTGATTTACCATTGACCCCAATTTTAAAGGTGTGTTGTAAAGGTTTTTTAAATGTTTAAATGCATTGACAAACTGCTTTTGGGGGGTATAGAAATGGATTAGTTTAGTTTAAATGTTATTTTATAACCTCCTTTTGCTATAGGTAGTCCAAGATCATATCTATTTGCCTTAGCAAGGGAGGAAGTCCTTGCAAATGTATACAACTTGCTTCCTGATAAGTGCCCTGAAGATTAAACTCTGAAATAATGAAGCAAACTGACACCAAAGAATTATATTTCTAATTTGCCGTCACTGGTAATAAGTCTGGTTCTTGTTGTTGTGGTATTGTTGGTGGTCATATTGTGAAATTTGGCTATACAGTATTTGGATTAGGTTTTAAAATATGACCGTAATAGAGACAATTAAAAGTTTACATTTAGGCTTTTATTAATGTTTTCATTTCATTGAATGTGTGTGCTGCTCGGAGCTCATCTGAGCCGGGCTGTGCTGAATGGGGTTTAAATTGAGGGGATTCGGAGTTCAAGCCTTTTTGGGAGTCATTTATCATCGGAGTCACCTCAGAATTAATTTTATCATGAGAATTTTGCTGATCTACAGTCTGAGAGAACAGGAGTTGTTGATCAGAGAAAAAGGAGAGCTGGGTTTAACCTTTTAAGCACAGGGGATTTCGTGGCATGTCATCACTATTAAAAACCCAACAACCACTGCTTCTGTGCAGCTTTACAGCTGGGCGGCTGCAGCACCTGGGCTAGAATCTTCCACTGTCTTGCTTGTTTGCTGTAAATAGGGGTCATACTAAATCTTAATATGCAGCAGCAAGGGTTTTAATCTCAACTCTCATCCGCATACCAGTCTTAATCTTGGTGTGGTTGTTGTAAGCAAGAAGGTACGGACTGGGCTTGGACTGTCTTCACGCCCTGTGTCCCTACTGATTCTGGTCTCCTTGCAGTCCCTACAGGTTCTGGATAGAGTTGTTGGGAGCCGAGGATTTCATTTGTAGTGCCCCCTCGGCTTTTGGTCATTAGGTAGCATTAGAGTCTTTTATATATATATTTATTTTTATAAACAATAACAAGTAGTTGTCATGCCGTCAAACACCTATAAATACCTCCAGTGTTTTGATTCAAACACAGGCTCCCTTGAGAAAGATATGTACAACCTATCAAAACTTTGGGCAGCTGGCTCTTTGAGCTTTTATATATATATATATTATATATATATATATATATATATATATATATATATATATATATATATATATATATATATATATATATACAGCTCTGGAAAAAATTAAGAGACCACTGCAAAATTATCAGTTTCTCTGGTTTTACTATTTATAGGTATGTGTTTGAGTAAAATGAACATTTTTGTTTTATTCTACAAACTACTGACAACATTTCTCCCAAATTCCAAATAAAAATATTGTCATTTAGAGCATTTATTTGCAGAAAATGACAACTGGTCAAAATAATAAAAAAAATGCAGTGTTGTCAGACCTCGAATAATGCAAAGAAAATAAGATCATAATCATTTTTAAACAACACAATACTAATGTTTTAACTTAAGAAGAGTTCAGAAATCAATATTTGGTGGAATAACCCTGATTTTCAAGCACAGCTTTCATGCGTCTTGGCATGCTCTCCACCAGTCTTTCACATTGATGTTGGGTGACTTTATGCCACTCTTGGCGCTGTTTGATGGCTTGTGACCATCCATCTTCCTCTTGATCACATTCCAGAGGTTTTCAGTGGGGTTCAGGTCTGGAGATTGGGCTGGCCATGACAGGGTCTTGATCTGGTGGTCCTCCATCCACACCTTGATTGACCTGGCTGTATGGCATGGAGCATTGTCCTGCTGGAAAAAGCAATCCTCAGTGTTGGTGAACATTATCAGAGCAGAAGGAAGCAAGTTTTCTTCCAGGACAACCTTGTACTTGGCTTGATTCATGCCAAAGCTGCCCGATTCCAGCCTTGCTGAAGCACCCCCAGATCATCACCAATCCTCTACCACATTTCACAGTGGGTGCGAGACACTGTGGCTTGTAGGCCTCTCCAGGTCTCTGTCTAACCATTAGACGACCAGGTGTTGGGCAAAGCTGAAAATTGGACTCCTCAGAGAAGATGACCTTACTCCAGTCCTCTACGGTCCAATCCTTCTGGTCTTTTGCAAACCTCAGCCTGGCTCTTCTTTGCTTCTCATTGATGAAGGGCTTTTTTCTAGCTTTGCACGACTTCAGCCCTGACCCTAGGAGCCTGTTTCAAACCTTCCTCGCTGTGCACTTCACCCCAGCTGCCGTTTGCCATTCTTTTTGTAAGTCACTTGATGTCATCCTACGGTTGATGAGTTACATTCGAATTAGTTGGTGGTCATTCCGGTCAGTGGAGAGTCGTTTTCGCCCTCTGACGGTCTGTAGCTTTGTTGTCCCCAATGTGTGCTGCTTGACATTGTTCTTATGAACCGCTGTCTTTGAAATTTTAAGGATGGAAGCAACCCGACGCTCACTGTATCCCTCTACCAGTAAAGCCAGAATTGAACCCTTCTTTTCCTCACTCAAAACTTTCCTTTTCAACTCTTTGGGCATGGTCAATAGTTATTTTTTTATTCCAATTACTTTTGAGGTACTGCTAGCACTGTTTTGCCATTCAGCTGGTCCTATTGCAAGAGGATAGTGATGACCACAGGAGTGGTTTTCTACTTTTCCTCGTTAAATAAGATTTGGTTCAGGCGATCCCCTAATCAGTACCTCATTCAGTAGAATGAGGTGTGCCTGTGTTGGAATTCAACAGACCCTGGAATGGAATGGCTACCATACATGTAGAGATGCTAATTTAAGAAAAATTTGCAGTGGTCTCTTAATTTTTTCCAGAGCTGTATATATATATATATATATATATATATATATATATATATATATATATATATATATATATATATATATATATATATATATATATATATATATATATTATACACACACACACACACACACACACAAAAATTATTTTATTTATTTTTTAAAGTATGTGCCTGCATGAAGGGTGCTATAAAAAAAGTTGTTTTTGTAATAGAGTAAATGTTCTTAAGAAAAATATTTTTTCTTTCAAGCTCATGTGGTGAAAGGGTGGTGTAGATCTGCTACAATATTTGGCTTTCCTAGCTTTGCAAAAGAAACAGCTCATTCGCCAGCCCTGCGGCAGAAATGTTGAATTTTAAATAGTAAACAGTTGTTTTTAAAAGACTTATTCATTTAACCAGGTAGCAACACAAGATGTAGAAAGGGTTTGGGTACTTTTATAATGTGTCAGCTTCTAAAATAAAAATGTTAATTATATGCAAATAACATATGGAGTCACAGGTATTAATGACTTTGTTACAGTAATGAGATGCCCCAACCCCTGTTGTAACAAGAATCAAACCAGGATATATCATGAAGAGAACTCCGACACACACCTGCCTCAGCTCACACACTGCTGCAATCAGTCTTTCACGAGACCAGCTAATCATCTGCATGGGGGGCATTTCAATTTGCCAGTATCTGTCACTTTAACTCACTTCAATTGGGAGCATTATCAGTCGTGCTCAGGTCAAGCAAATAACCATGAGGTACACGAGTCTAACAAAAGAACACTAAGAAACTGAGGATTTTCTGTTTATTTCTAACAAAAACGTTCCACTAAGTGTAACCTAATATGTATTTCCATCAGTTTGTAGGTCTCACATTTTTCTATATGAAAGACTCACAGAAAGGTAAATTAAATTTTGTAATGATATTTGTTTTCTAAGGTAAGTTTGTAAAGAAAATGTATTGATCGTTACTTGCAGATACTTTTAATGCTCCACTCCGGTTCACTGCGTTCCATTTCAGGAGGCTGCATGAAGGAACGCGGTCGACATTGAAAACGCCAACTTTGCATATTTTCACTAACCTGAATTGCAACATTAAAAAGAGTGCGAAAGATGCTTGAAACTGTTTTTTTTTCCACCAATAGCAAATACATATTTGACATAATGTGTTCACCTTTCAGATAGGAAAATGTGAGGTCAACAAAGTGATGCCAATACATATTAGGTAGGATTTAGTGGAAATATGTTGTTGGTTTCACAGTATGTACTATAAATAAAACTTTTTTGGCAGGAATTGTTGTTCACATATTGTTTTTAATGCCTTGGTTATTGCACCTTAAAGAAGTAGGGGAAAACTATTTCTATTGGTGATAAGCTCCAGTCGCCCCCAGAAGTCATGGAAGGGGAAAAGAAAGATTTTTCACCCTCTTTTTAGAGTACAGTACAGTGTTATTGGTTATTCATTTTCGCTCTCTCTTATCAGTCATGTTCCATTAATTGATTCGTCTGCCTGTTGAACTGCCCTTCAAGATAAATTATACATTTGTTGATGAAAGGATCCAGAAAAGGCTAAAAATAAAAGCTAACAATCATAACTGGTCATTTGCAGTGTTGTAGTGTTTTCCCTGGCCTCCCTCTAACCTCCTTGTACACTGGCTTTGTCCAGGACGGTGGTAACAATAAATAGTGGCTAGAGAGAGAGGCACTACCTCATGCCCTGATAAGGGGTAGGGGTTATTGGGTCCTGTCAACACATTTATCAGAGCTGTATAATGGGATCTCGACTCCTAGGATGCAATGGTTTCCATGGCAGCAACCTCTGCAGAAGGTTAAATTATAACTGGGTAAGAATGAGCCAAGTTCCACAGAATAAAATAAGACATTAACACGGTTAAGCTTAATACAATCAGCATTGCTTTAGATACAACTCAATTAACTATAATGAAAACATCATTTCCATAGTGGGGGTGGTGGTGGGTAGATTTGGCGCATTCACAGAATCTTGCTGATCTCCTGTTGAGAAAGGAAGGCCTTAACCCTTTCCCTTCCACAGTTAAGACATGACTTGTTTAGATGTTGTGGTGTTTTTCGGCTTGTGTGTCTTCTTATGAAACACTGTTGTATGGCCATCTAGCAATGAAGGATAAATCCAACAAGACAGAAAAGTAGGAAATAGGGAATCGCCAAATTGTGCATTGCCTCAGGCTGCAGACTCATTGAAATCCCTGCCTCGTAGTGGCGTTTCCACAGAACTCCACACAGTGGATTGATGGAGTAATGATCAGGCAGCATGGGTCAGCAGCATCGACTGCACAGGAAGAGAACCCTTTTCTACAGCAGAAGTGGACATCACTATGGAGCGCCATTTGTGCCAAAACTATCTGGCCGTTAGTTTGTCAATTTGTTTGTCAATTTATAGATTTGTCAATTTATACAGTAATTCATAAAAGTATTTGTTAATTCATCTAATAATTAATTAATTTGTCAATTGAATAATACGAAAGGCTGTACGGACCTGCAAATTTCCTGTGCCGAAAACACTGCATCCTTTCAAGCCAATGGGAGCACACACTAATATTTTCATCAATGAAAATCCAGTCTTGCATAAAACTGCTTCAGCCGATAATAATTAGCCGGTCGTTTGAAAAGATATTCTATTTAACAAGATACTCAACTCTGCTGATTTTCAATGGAGACTTCCGTGTCACTGTGCGCAAAGCATTGTGGTATATAGAGAGTCACATTTGCAAAAGGCCATTTAAAGAGAATGGCAACATAGCAAATTATGACAATACACAGTTATTATGAAAAATGCTATTTTCTGAGCACTGGCCCGTTCGTTGGCGCATGCGCAGAAACATCGCTGTAAAGAAGAGCGTTGATTAAATCATTTAACAGTCCAGTAACACCGGTTACTTTAGAAATACATAACATTACAACACAAAACATTTTCAAGACACAGCAGTATAGTACAGTAAACAAACTACCGGCTTTTTTTTTTTTTTTTTTTTTTTTTTTAACATGGCGAAAACCAGCAACATTTCATACGCCTGTAGAAATTAGAATTCTTTTTTGCCTAACTCTCTATATACCACAATGCTTTGCATGCAGCAAGACGGAAGTCTCCATTGAAAATCAGCAGAGTCGAGTATCTAGTTAAATAGAATATCTTTTGAAACGCCCTTTTAAATATTATCGGCTGAAGCAGTTTTATGCAAGGCTGGATTTTCGTTGATGAAAATATTAGTGTGTGCTCCCATTGGCTAGAAAGGCTGCAGTGTTTTCAGCATAGTGCGAGATTGACAGTTGGAAGTTTGTCTGGTTGACTGGAAATTTGCAGGTCCATACAGCCTTTCGTATTAATCAATTGACAAATTAATTAATGAATTATTAGATGAATTTTCAAATACGTTTATGAATTACTGTATAAGTTGACAACATTTATGGACGAATTGCTGGACAAATTGACCAATTCACAAATTGACAAACAAATTCACAAATTAACAAACAAATTGACAAACAAATTGACAAACTAACGGCCGGATAGTTTTGGCACAAGTGGCGGTCCACACTTCACGTACAGTCAGACAGCGTCTACTGCAGAGGAAGTGAACCTTCTCTACAGCAGGAGAAGTGGGCTTCACATACAGTCAGACTTTAAATGAAGTCTAGAAACTAAATTATCCACAACAAAATAAAGGACGAGAGGAAGTCGTGCTAGTGATGTGTAATGTGTTTTTTTAATGCTTGGTAGCTGTACTCAATCGCTTCAGATATATAATATACTTCATGGTAGACGGCACACGACATTGTGGGTCAAGCCTCTAATTCCAGTTCACATATAAAGAAAAACATTTCCTGAGTTAAGGAAAGCTAGCTGCGTTCTGTCTTGGCTATGTTATGTAATATTGTTTTGATTAAACAGTACCATTAACAGTACCTGTTAATGAATGCGAAATAGTCGAAACCTTCTGCGTTCGTTTGAGGAGAGGGAGAAATCATTTTTCTTTAGCTGTTCATTAAGTACATTTTTTGCGCAATTCCTTTGTAGTTGTCTTCTCTCAAACACAGTCTCAGATTGCTTTAACCATTTCAGTACTGTACAGAAAGACAGCTCATTAAGGCGTCATTGAAGGGGGGAAAAAAAAAATATATGGGCATACTCAAGACTGGTTAAGCAGTATGCTGCTGAATTATCCTAGATCTTTTCTACTGGTCTGTATTTGTTTTCAAAAGAAACTGTCTTGGCTTACAGTTTCTGGCTTGAAAAATGTAAATTCTGGAAAACTCAAAATATTTGTGTACATAGAGAAGACTCTGGTCTGCAGCTCTTTTCCAGTTGAAAGCCTGGCTCATTAGCAAGGCTTTAGGGGAAAACAGCACAGCTGAGATTTGAAGAAGCCATCCGCTGTTAATATTTAGTCAGCTGCTCCAGCAGACTTGTACACAAGGAAACATGTGTTATTCATGGAGGACATGATCAAGATTTAAATACAAGCATCTCAATTATGTTTCCTTCACCTACAAATTGCCTTTTCCATAGCGACTGTACCGTTAGATTCCCGTTTTCATAACTATTTCCACACCTGCGACCTTTCCGTCCCCTTTGTTTGGTTTTAGAAAACGAGTGCCATCACTTAAGTAGTGAATTAATATTTAATAGAAATAATGTACCAACAGCACCAGGTCTGTGCATTGTACTGTACAGTATTAAATAGGTACTTGTTATAAATGAATCAGAGATTTACTGGTGCACCACAGCCGTTTTGTTCAGCCGTTGTCACAAGAGAAGAAAGCTGCCATCCTTTCAAGTACACAAAGCTGGCGAGGCGTCTCGTCTTCAAAGAGCTGTATGCAGTTGATGGAGTGCATACCGGATTGCCACTGAACCGCATTGCAATTCTCAGGGAGGATGAGTAGATCTCCTGCCCTGGCACGGCAGCATTTGATTCCCCTTACTGCCCTGAGCTTATTCTCCATCAGTACACCTCCTGTCATTGCCGGTTAAACCTGACACTCTTCTGTCCCTCCCAGCACAGACATTGCACTGCAGGGCTGGGGCAGATTTGAATGGTCAATCTGGGGTGTTTATAGTTTAACCTTTAGCTAAATGTTAAATAGTTCAATTTTTACCTAAATGTTGAAATGTGCGGGACAAATATAGGTGTTAACCTTAGTGCCTCTATATAGTGGTAAGTGTACAGTGTATACTTCGTTTCCAATGTACTTAATCTTTTTCATATACACTTATGCACAAATACTTGTAGCAGCAAGTACTTACACTGGCTTTTTTGAATTGGTTTTTAAACCTATGTTAGAGTTTTAAACGTTTTTAACCCTAAAATTTCAACGTTTCAGAAATTAAATGAACACCCATAGCTCAAGTAAATATTTGTTGCTTAAAAGAGGCAGACACTTCTGTTTGGCAGCGATTTCAATGTATATAGGTGCTGTGTATTCCCCCTACTCATTTATTCAAACCTTACCAATAAGCAGATTTAGACAGCGTCCTCCTTTATAAAGAATTATTAACACAGTCATAAAATATGCACCAATTTTTGAAAGTGAACTAGGTTACATTGAGATGGCTGCACAGTTCATAGGGTCACAGACAGGCCATGCTTTTGAGTGACTTTATGCATATTGTAATGGGATAAAATAATTTAAGGAATGTTGTCTTTTTTTAAAACATTTTATGAAGGAAGAGAGATGTCACAGTTAAACATAATATTTATAAGCTGCCTTGTTGCACTTCACAATTTCCACATCTGTAGTTCAAACCTGGTAGACCCCAGTGATTTTTTATTTTGCCGAGTTTTGTTTTGTGGTTGGTCTCCAGCAGTAGGCATGTAGAGCATAGTTTACTACATGTTGTAAATCTTGTAGGGTTTACTATACTCCTGTCAGGTTGACAAACTGCTAATAACCGAGGGCCCTGACTGCTTATAAAAGTTGACATTCCCCACTCCAGCTCCCACTTAAAGCATAGTCCATGTGTTTAAATTAGCTAAACTAGCAGTGAGTTTGTGTCCTGAGACTCTCAAAACAGTCACAATCTGCCCATTTCAGGGAGACTACATTTTAGAAAATCATTTAAAACATTGCAGGCCTTTCCTGTGTTCTTTTTTTTTTTAAATAGTAAGAGAAGTTTAGTGACACAGTCGATCCCTCAGACCTGACAAAATGGTGTACCAGGGTCTTTCCCCTTTTGTGTATTTCTGCCTGGGATTGGACACCATCTGCAATAGCAAAGGCTTGCTCAGTCATGCAAGGGCATACTGAGGACTGTTAGACCAGTGCTCCATGACACAGCATTACTAGGAATCCACAAGCTTTACTGTCTCTCTGAAATGAGAGTCCACCTACATTTTCCATCAGTCCACGTTCCACCCTAAATGCTTATCCTTGTTTACAGTATACCGGCGTGATGATCCACATCTTGTTTCTGACAAACCCAAAATCCTTTTCTTTCAAGGGCAGCTTTAAACACGGATGCAAAGCCCCCTCGTGCTCATATATCACTACTAGGCCTCCTCTGTCTCATTTTTGTAGGCCTCGCTGCCTCTCAGTCCTTCCCAGGCCGCATTCTCACAGTTGCTAGGCCTCACTGCCTACCGTTCATTTGACTAAAACCACTAGGCCATGCTACCTTCCAGTCCCCCCGGCTCTTACCAGTAGACCACATTCCAATTACTCTGTTTCCCAGTCTTCATTCCTACCCTCTTGTCCAGAGTGAATGGCATGCTTTTTTTTTATTTGTTAATTTTTTACCACGCTGTCCATCTCATTGCTGACTTTGGTATTGTGCCTAAGGAATCAGTGTGAAGTCCATTTCTGGGTGAATTCGGAAGCACGTTCTCCTATTCGCTTCCTCTTTGCCTTTTATGAATCATTCCTAAATGTTGTTTTTGGATGAAGCATTTGGAAACACACAGGAGAGATAGAAAAAAATGTAACTCTGGGCAACTACTTTCCTGAGGTTGGTGCTTTTCAAGGTGTGGGGGGTCGTCAGGAAAAAAATAGTTTTTAATTGTATTTACCATCAATTCCAATGACACTTGACCCTCACCTGAGTCACAAAACAATTTGAATTACAGTTTAAAATCTTTTCCCTTGGTCTATTAACTACATTTTTATTATTAAAATCCGTTTAGTCGAGGCCGACTTTCGGTCACTTTATGGGTCATCATTCTCCACGCATTTCTGTCTTTGACCGCTTCTTTCAGATCTTTCATGTGCATGTTTGTGTCAGCCTTGATTGTGTCCAGCCAGCGGGTTCTCTGACGCCCTCTTCTTCTTGACCCACTGACTGTGCCGAGCATTAATGCTGTTTCTAGGGAATTAGCTTGCATGTCCAAAATATGAGAGCCGCTGTTTCGTAATTTTTCCCTCTAACGATGTTTGTGGTTTGACACGTTCAAGGATCGTCTTGTTTATGACCATTGCCGTCCATGGTGTTCGCAGCAATCGTCTCCAACACCAAAGTTCAAAAGCATCGATCCTCATTCTGTCGGCCTTCTTGAGCGTCCAGCTTTCACATGCGTATGTGGAAATCGGAAAAACGATTGCATTGATTATGCGAGTCTTTGTTGCTATGCTGATGTCATTGCTCTTCCATATTTTTGCCATTCCCTGCATTGCGCTGCGCCCAAGTGCGATTCTGCGTTTGATTTCTGGTCCCGATTCGCCACCTCGGTCGATCTTGGATCCAAGGAAGAGGAAATCTTGGACTGATTCGATTTCTTCATTGTCAATTGTCAAGTGGAGCGTACCATTATCTGCTGTTGTCATTACCTTTGTTTTCTTGATGTTGAGGTACAAACCCATGCGCTCGCTTTCTTCTTTGACCTTTCGGACCAGATATTCTAGGTCTTTTTCACTCTCTGCGAGCAAAGTCGTGTCGTCGGCGTATCGAAGATTGTTGATGTTCCTCCCTCCAATTTTCACTCCGATCGGTGATTCTTCCAGATTACATCGTCTCATGATCGTTTCGGCATATAGGTTGAACAGGGCCGGTGATAGAATGCAGCCTTGTCTAACGCCTTTTCCGATCTCAAACCAGTCCGTGTTGCCGAATGCTGTCCTGACCGTGGCTTCTTGATTCTTGTAGAGCGATCTTATCAGTTGTTCTAGATGTTCTGGGACGCCCATTTGCTTCAGACATTTCCATAACTTGCCATGGTCAACTCAATCGAATGCTTTGCTGTAATCGATGAAACACATATACACGTTCTTTTGATATTCGCGAGTCTTCTCCATGATCCACCGCAAGTTTTAAATTTGATCTCTGGTTCCACGTCCTTTTCGAAATCCAGCTTGCACATCAGGGAGTTCCCTCTCGACAGATGAAGCCATGCATTTTTGAATAATCTTTAGCAGGTTTTTGCTTACGTGCGGTATAAGTGCGATGGTCCGATAGTTGCAGCATTCTTGCATGTCGCCCTTTTTTGGAAGCGGGACATGGACTGATCTTTTCCACTCTTTGGGCCACGATTTGGTCTTCCAGATCAGTTGGCAAAGCGCTGTGAGTATCGGGATCGGTATTGGTTTGAGTAGTTCGGCTGGTATGCAGTCGATGCCCGGGGCTTTCCTGCTTGGGAGTTCTTTCAGTGCCCAGGCTACCTCCTCCTTCAGAATATCTGGTTCTTGCTCGATCGAATCTTCCTGACTGGCTGATGGACTCGGTCCGTTTCCTGCATATAATTCCGCTGTGTACTCTTGCCACCTCCTCTTAATTTGGTCTTCATTCTGTAGTACTTTGCCATTCTGATCTTTGATGGTCGTTGCTTTTCGGGGTGCGAAAGGTGCCCATGCCTGCTTCACATGGGCAAAAAGCTCACGGGTATGTCCTTGTTTGCTTACAGCTTCCAGTTTTGCGCACCGTTCGTTCCAGTAACGCTCCTTATCCCTCCTCGCTTCTCTCTGAAATTCCGCATTTAGCAAACTGAATTCGAGCCTCTTGCCAGTGGCTTTGGCTGTTCGTCTTTTGTTGGCGATTTCGATCGTCGCATCCGAGAGCCATTGTGATCCTTTCACTGGCTTTTTGTGCGGGATCAGTTGTTCCGCTGTGTCCATTATGATCGATTTCATTTCTTCCCACAATTCATCCGGGGCTTTTTCAGTTGTGCTGAGTGCCTCAAATCTGTTGTGTACCTCAACCGCATATTTTGCTGGGATGTTGCAGGTGTCAAAACGTAGCTGTGCTGGTTGCCTTTTGTTGGTGTTGAAGCGGAGTTTGACTTTCGCGACCAACAGCTGATGGTCGGATCCACAATCTGCACCGGGTAGCGTTTTGACTGCTTGCACTGAGCTCTTCCAGTGTTGTTGGCAGAGGAGGTAGTCGATCTGGTTGCGATATTGTCCATTCGGTGCTATCCACGTGTATGCGCGGCGTTTAGGCTGCTCAAACCACGTGTTTGCGATCAGTAATCGATTTTCTTGGCAGCACTGAACCAAACGGTCGCCAGCCTCGTTTCGTTCACCTAGTCCGAATTTGCCTACGACTGGTGGTTCTCCTCCAGCGCCGACTTTTGCATTGAAATCCCCACCAATAAGGATGATGTCTTTGGCCGGGACTTGATCGATTGCTTGTTGGAGATCCGAATAAAATTTTTCGATATCCTCTTCTTTCGCGTCGGTGGTCAGCGCGTAGACCTGCAGGATTGTGAGCGAGCGAGGCTTCCCGTGAAAGCGGGCGGTCATGATTCTGTCGTTGACAGCGTTGAAACATTGAACGGTCTTTGCAATTTTCTTGTTTGCAATGATGGCTACTCCATTGCGTCTGATGTTGTCATTCCCGGAGTAGTATACCATATAATCATCGCTGTTGAAATAGCCGCTTCCTGTCCAGTGGAGCTCGCTGATACCAAGTATGTCGATGTTGAGTCGTTCCATTTCGGTTTTTATGATGTCCAATTTGCCCGTATTCATGCCACGGACATTCCAAGTTCCGATGTTGTGAACCTTCGTGAGACGCAGACGAGTTCTTTCACATGGGTCTGCATCAGCCAACCGGTGTCCTGGTGGATTTGTCCCGTCCGCGTCATAATTGCCTGAGCTATACGAACTTCGTCCTTGTCCTTCCCTGGTCGCTTGTTGGGTGCCTTCCGGCCCAGGGGGCCCACCTTCCAGCACCATGTTTGAAGACGTTTCGTTGTGATCCATAAAGTATTTCGGCAGAAATAGTGGGGTAGTTTGCCATTGCTTTCCCCACCCCTCCCCATTTTTCCGGGCTTGGGACCGGCGTGTAGCTGCTGCCAGTCACACGGCTGGGTTCCAGTCACACGGCTGGGTTATTAACTACATAAGCCATTCCATAATAAAAGGGCTTGAATATGGAGAGCTATTGGCAGATTAGCTGAGCTTCAGTATGTGCTGTGAAAAGCTACTTGACAATTCCTTGGAGCATTTTAATTATGAAGATATAGCCACATAATGCCAACACTATTAACAGTCTGATTTCTGATGATATCTCATTGCACATCATTGTAAGTGAAACAGGAACTAGACTAGAGGCTGTTCTTCTCATAACAGGATGCTCCTTAAGCAGTACTCAGTAAAGGGACTGGAGGGCAAGTATTACTCAGAAGAAGAAAGGGAACAGAATTTCTGCAGCGTGGAATAAGCGAGCTAGCCATTCAGTATGCCCTTGTATAAAAAATGATAAGACACCTTATTCGGCAATAGCAGCTTCACGTTAAGTACTGCGTATATAAAGTACAGGCTCAATGAATTTGCAAAACCAGTTTGCTTTTTCATGGGTTCATTGGGTGAAAAAAGGGAATCGCATGCCAATTGCAAAGAGCCGAATTCCCCCAAACCCGTAAAGAACCCATACCTGGGTAACGCTGCAGGCACATTCACTCGACTTTCACCTAGCCTTCATCTAGATGATGGAAAACCTATAACCATAATTCCCATGGTGAGATAGTCAGTGTTTATACCTTGGTTTTTTATTCCCTTTTATTAAGATACATTTTTTAGCTAATACGTTATCAAGAAACACGAGTGGCATAAATATTTAAAGGAGATATTGTTTAAAGATCATGCTCACATTAAAGAAATTAATGCAAATTAAACATTTAAATTGCACAAGTGGACCTTCTTAGGATTCGATATACAAGGTACAATGGGACAACAGACCAGTTCTTTTCTGCAAATTAACCACTATTATAGTTCCATTAAAGGTTTTTGACTGGCATTTGTTGGTAAAATTCCTCTCATTGACCTCTGTAATTGTTTTATTGTGCAATATAAATATTAAAGTCATAATACCAGCTGCCACAACAATAGGCATTCTGTGTATGTGACAGTCACACAACACAGGTAAATCTTTCAAATCACTTAAGGCCATGGCTAATTTAATAAGAAGAGAAACATCACTTTGCGAGAATGCAATTAAGCAAGGCAAATTAGAGAACATGATATCGAAAATGAGAATCTGCTGGAGAGTTCTGTGCCACCAATTAGGTGGAAATGTAAATGGGATTAACCGTACTTGCACACAATATAATAACGGTCAAATGAAATAGCATGAGCTATGGCCCCAGCCACGGTAATCCTGTGAACAGTAAAATCTAATAATCGTGTTAGTTTACTGTTGTGTAAATACACATTATTGCCATTTATTTAAATAGCTGGATGCTAAACTGTTACTTATTGTGCTGGCTTCACTTCATTAAAACAGCAGCTCATTTTGTCAGTGAGGAAAAAAAGAACACATTTTTGTAGCTGCCTAGTCACTATTCCGTTTCTTCAGCAGGAATCTACTTTGTGTTTAAAACACCAGTTAAAATTCTTTCGGAATGCTGTTTTTCCACCCAGCATGGTGTCATTCCCTATGCATTTTCTTTCCCTGTCTGAACAACTGCACTTCCCTACCCCAACAATAGGGGGCAAAACAAACAAAAAAAACCAACCATTCTTAATTGAAAAAAATGCAGTTGTGCAAGCAGGTTTTTTTTGGTTTGCTTCTGTCTAATGACAGTGCAGTAGACTAAAAAGCTTTTTTTTTTTTAGTTTTAAAGTTTTTTTGATCATTTTGAAGTTTTTGTAACTTCAGTACAGTGTTGCATAATCATGTTTAGTTTCACAAGAATATTTCCTTTTAGCTTAGTCCCCAGTAGTTTGAGCTTTTGTGGACTTTATTAGAAAACACACACTTGCTTGCCTCTTGTGCCAAATGTTGACGTGTTATTTTCCGTCCTTTCAGGTCTTCCAAGGTTTAGCAGCCAGCCAGGAGCTTCTTCAGTAACCCAGGGTGACAGTGTGGTTCTGAACTGTGACGTCAATGTGGACCTGGTGCCCTTCACTCGCTGGGAGCTGGACCAGGAGCCCCTGGACCTCGATGAGAGGGTGTTCAAGCTGCCTAACGGCACCCTGGTCATCAGCAACGCCTCGGAGGCCGACGCCGGACTGTACCGCTGCGTGGTGGAAAACGTTGGACCTGTGAAAACCAGCGATGAGGCTGAACTTCAGGTTCTACCAGGTACTTTATTCGGGGGGGGGAGCTTAATAAGAAATTAGGGGCTGTAAATCATGGCTTAATGTCTGCCTGCTGTTGTCGTGTTTATCTTAAAAAGATGTTAAGGTGACTTATGGATGATGCCCTGCCCCAAAGCAATTTCAGTTAATGTAGGGAGTATTTGATTTTTCCAGTGTATCTTGGGACTTGCTGCCCCTGCAGTTTTACTGTGTTTCCTTGAAAAAATTAACTGGAAAAAAACAAACAAAAAAACCCACAACATTTTCAATGAAGATGAACTTGAAGCAACTTGAATTATTTATTTGTAATCGTCATTATTTGACTTCTATATTTATTTCAGATTGTTCATTTCTGACGCAGTAATCTATTGAAGTTGTAGCATTTAAGATACTGTAATGGCTGATAACAAATATTAAAATATGTACAAATCAACTCAAGATTTAGGTAAAAAAAACTATGCCTTTCAGATTTAAGTGTTTAATGTAACTACTTCACTCACTGCATCTCTTAGGGTTCTCAGCATGCGCACTTATCCTGGCACTGCAAAAGCTTGTGTGGATCAAGTCTGATAAGAAAAAATAAAACATACAATTTTGTACCTATCATACAACGTTGATCAAATTACCAACTCCAGGTTCATTCTGTTTGGGTGCTGGAAGGCACATTTGCCTTTGCTTGTTTTATTTATTCTGCAGATGATTTCATGATGGCGACTTTGGACTGTGTTTTTATAATAATACAAATAATACTAATAAACAGAACGATTCCAAAACCCAAACTGTAGGCTTGTGTCACCCAGCCATTATAAATGATCTGAACGTCTTTCAGTACAAACCTTTTTCCGTATGCACAGTTCAGATTGAAGTAGAGGTACTTTAGATATTTGTAATACAATGATGTGTTAAACCAGGTGGCAGCAGGTGCCAAAGATTCCCGAAGAGTGTGTCGAGTATATTCACGGCTAGATACAGTGCTGCTTTAAGCTGGGTTTGGGGTTCCTCTTTTACAGACACAGGCACAGAGAGGAGGCTGCAGTTCCTGAGTCAACCCGCCCCAGTGACGAAGGCTAGGGGGCAGGACGTGCTTCTGCCATGTGTGGTGTCGGGGTCCCCTGCACCCACAGTTCGGTGGATGATTGGAGACAAGGTCATCGATGAAAGGTTAGTGACAAATCACAGACTACCACCTTACAGACTTTCTTCCTTGTATATGCAGGCGGGGGTTCAATAAAAAATAAAAAAATTGTTTGTTGTCATGAGTTATTTATTTGTTTATTTATTTATTTACAGTGACATGTTTTGTAAAGACAGGCTCATGCAAACACAGAATTCCATTCAAATAAAATCCCAGAATAGACATTAACCGTCACGGTTTAGTTGTGTGAAGCAGTGTGATTCAAGTTTGAAGCGGACTGGGCCTCAGCCGGCCGTTGCTCCATTCTAACCACGGGGCGCATCAGAAGAGGGAATGCGGTCAGCCATAATTGGTACGGACTTGAGGGACAGCTTTAAAAGCCTCTGTTGAGAGTTTACTAATTAGAAGACAGCATAGAAACCAGACTATTCATGTGCTGGGTGGAGATTCCAGTTGAAAGCATTTCTGGAAATATGAGAAGGACAGTGTGAAGCAGTGATGTTTCATAAAGGAGTGCCTTCACATGGTTTAGTACTAAATCTAGTTGCTGTAGTGTAAAAGGTATCTGTAAACAAGGGGACCATTTATCTTTCAAAACTTGTGAAAGTATTATGAGTTTGTTATTTAGAAAAGTTTGATTTACTGTGCTGCTAAAAGCAGAACCCTGTTTTCCTTTTTTTTTTTAGTCTGCCTTGGTATTGTGTGGAGTAGTCCAGCCCTGCTCTGGTAGTTGGCCTTGTTTTTGGGCACAGTCCAAACCGCCCCTCAAGAGATGTTTAAATTGCTCACTGCTGGTTCCCATTTCAAACTTGTTTAACATCTCTCTGGTGCCTGCGGTCCATAAAACACGTTCTACAGGAAGCAGTCCGACTCCAAACAGGGTTGAGTTTCTGAACTGCTTATCAGACTGAAGGGTTGGTCATTACAGTTGACCTTCTTTTGGTGTCGAGCGCAATGGGGTGCTGCACGAATGTACATTGCTCAAAAACCCAGCCTATTGTTGCATACTCCAGCCCCTGGAGACTTCATTAGTTCCATTTCCTCAGGTTGGAGCTACTCGTTTGATTCTGTGCGTTTTGCTGCTCCGATCGAATTGCCTGTTTTAAACCTGGCTACAGCTACTAATCATCACAGTATGTGAGGATCTACAATCTTGTAGAATTCAGATGGTTATTGCAATATTCCAGGTTATTGCTAAAAAGAGGAAATTACCTTAAAAAGTAAATTGTGTAGTGTTTTCCAGGGGACAGGTTAATGGTTACACACTGAGGCCTCAGATGTACTTGGAAGAGCTTCATTGAGGGCACAGGGGTGCTTAAATTTCTGAGCTTTATAAAGTGAAAGGGAAAATTAAACAAAGTTAATCTAAACGCTTTAGGTAAGATAAGTCTGTTAACTGGATAAAGTTGCTCTTAAGTACTATGCATTTTTGTTTTTTTGTTCTGTAAGTAATCAGTTATCTTTTGATACTACTTCTAGGGATGAGTGTGTTCATGAACATTTGTTTCCATTGTATTTATCTTCGTGAAACCTTCTCAATAGTGTTCCAGAAATACAATCATCTTAACTTGAACCAGTTATTCTGCTATGAAGAGGTGTTAACATTTTTTAGAGTGTGTTAATATTTAACCATCTAAATGTGTTTTAATCGAATCTATCCAGGACTGTTTCTTACCAGAGTGTAATTAATTGAATCTCTGGAAGATATTCTAAAGGAAGGGTAACATGGGAAGACAAGACCCCCCCCCCCCCCTCCTCCCGGTCAGGCATTACAAGCCCTGTATTGTCCAAGTGACTCTGATTCAGTGCGCTCAGTGCTTGTGTTTAGCCGTGGGGGTCTGTGGGAAACGGCAATAAACTTCATGCTGAGTGTAGAATTGCTTCATATTACTGATAGCATAGTCAATGTTTGACTCTGAGCGTCGTTAATGTCAGGATGTTCATTTCGGGATTCATTCTAGTGAGGAGTGAATTAGATACTAAATTAAACTTGGTAGTTTCTCATCTGTATGCTGGGTTTACCTTGGTATCCATGTTTATCTTTTAGTTTTCTGTGACACTTAGTGCTGTACAAGTCCAGCAATATTTAGATTCTCCACTGAGCTGGCTGCTGAAAACTAGACAAGCAGCTAACCTCAGTTCTCATCTGTTTTCCTCCAAAATTGAGTTTGGATCCCCCAAGCTGAACTTGTCATGTGTCCATCCTCGATAGAAATGAAAGTTTGGAAACCGTTTAGTACATACTGTAGCAATGGTTTTAAACCCTTTTCAACATTATGTGACTTGCCCTAGTTGTCATTTTCATTTTTCAACTATAGCATTAGTAATAAAATAAATACATAATTATTTCAATAGTCCCTCCGAAGTCAATGCAAAAGATGAATAATGTATAGGTGCACAAATTGAATGTAAATAAAACTCCTAGCTCAAAGTGTGTTTTTTTTTTCCCATTTAGAATCTTTGAGTTCATAAAATGTACTGATATGCTGCCTATAATATTTTACCATAACTATCATAAATTCACATGTTGTCAAATGGTGAAACGCAAACACTGATGAAGGCAATTACAGAAACGTTTGTACAGTCAAACCTGCCTAGTAACATTCCTTCAGTGTCATCCTCCACTTTTTATCACCACACTAAAATGTGCCGGCCAGAATATTATAGTTTGATGACAAACACCTGATAGTATCACATTGCTTATCAGTGTCAGTCGCATTTAGGGTTAGGAAGTTTACATTGAAATGTCTCTATTTACAGCAGCATAATATAGCATACAGAACACTGCAGTATGCGTTTACAGCTTCATCTTTAATGAAGACAAAGTATTCAACTACTGTTCATGTTGCTTTTTTTATTAATGAACATTATATTTTGAGTTCCACTGCAAAACAGGCATATTGTTGTATTGACGCTTACTATGCAAGGGTATTGGTAAACTCCTAATTAAGCCAGTTCTGGTTACTGTCAACCTTTTTACTCTGTTCCTTTTAAGTAATGTTGTTTCCTCTAGATTTCATAAACACTTTTTGTTGGTTTTTCTCCACAGTCGGTCATTTGAAACACTTGAGCCTCTTGCTCTTAATAATAGGGCCTTCTAGAGTTCTTCTTATCACATTCACTCTGCTTCCCAATTCAGAAGTTCAGACATTTTAAGGTCAGACGGTGTTTTCTTTTCCAAAGTATGCTTAATAAAATACAGCTTAAACTAGGTAGAACAGCCTGCGTGAGGATATGAAATGGAGATTATGTGATTTAAAAACTCTGAGGGAGCCCCTATCAGTGTTAATGGCTTGGCATTTTATTGCTCTTAGTTTAATGCCAGTATTAACAAGATTAATGACAAGCCTTTTCTCTGTTGGCTGGTGCTTAGCTCCTCCATGTAACATTTATAGCATTTTTATTAGAGTTCCAAGTGAAACTATAGCGCAACGGGGAGTGCTGTATTCTCCAAGATATGGAGGTTGGCAATTTCATTAGAAAAGAGCTCATGTTAATTCTGTCAGGGGGGGTTTCACATTATTACTGGAACTGGGGTTAAAGGTTAGATTCTCGGTGTTCACACAGGAGAAAGTTTCACCTGGCTGGTTGTCCATTATCAACGAGTTTAAGCATTTCATTTACATGCAGCATGTTTCCAGTGTTCGAACACCTTGGAAACGGTGTAGGACGATTGAGATTTCAAGCGGTCAGTGTTTACAGCTCAACATTGCCAGTAGTCATGGCAACAGTTTACCTGTAATTAAGGCCTTCTCTGACAGTTTGCTTTTAATGTGTCTTGCTGGTGTGCAGCATCTTGTCCACCATGTCTGTACAGACCCAGGGCTGTAGTTTTAGTCAGCTTCCAAGGTCAATTGTTTAATTCAGAATAGTCTTTTAACTAGGGTTTTTAATCTGGACTATTATATTAGTTGATTAATCAGAGCTTGTGAATAATAACACCATCTAATTACATATATTAAGAGCCATATGATGTGAATTGTTACTAATGGTTTCGATTTTAAATCCCTACATGTAATCTGTGTTCTACACTGTGTGCAATGTGACACAAGCAATGTATGAGATTCACACCGATGGGTCTTTGTGACAACTTTTACTAGCATCTTTGAATTGAATATATAATTTCTAATTAGTGTGTTGCAGTCAAAATAACATTTCAAATGTTTTAAATCTATTGAGCATTTTGACTACATGCAGTCTGTTCAGTTATTCTAAGCAATGATGAAACAGAGTACTGCTGCCTTTTAAATCATTAAAATATGACATTTATGTAGATAGAAATATATTGTTGGAAGTTTGATTTTATTGATTTTAAACAGTGGCTGTTTTTAATTTTGACACCAAAGTACAGACCCGTGTGTGCTGTAAAAAGACATTGAGTATTAACAGAACACAACTGTATAAACACTAATGCTTACATTTGTATTTGACAATGATGTTAGATGCTTAACAAAACATTCTGTAGAAGGTAATATAATAAGCTAACAAGACAGATACATAATACATATGCAATATTATAACATTCTTTTAGCATTTTTTAAACCATTTAAAAATAAATATTTTTTGTAATTAATTAATCACTGGACCCCACATTTTAAGGAACCCATTTAGTTTTCCTTTATCTGTCTGGTAGAGCTTCTTCAGATGGAATATGTTTTGCATTAGTTGTTTCTGTTCCCAAAGGTTGTTCTCATTCTGTTGCTGTGTTCCTAGGTAGAGACTGTTTTCTTGCACATACTCCAGGTGCTTAAATACACTAGCTCTGTAGAAATACAGCAGCATTACGATAAATATTACCGGAAAGACAGATTTGATGTCTTGGCTGTTTGGGGAAAGCGTTATGAGGATTTGATAGTGATTTGCGATTTTGAAGGGGAAAGGGTTAATGCCTTGCTCCCAGGCAGTGCTGCTGCTTCTGGCTGATAGCAGACTTGGCTGTGCAGGGGGACCGAGGGGATCCATTTCCCCAGCTACGAGGAGGCTCACCGTCTGAGCCGCGGCTGCCTGCGATGCTATCTGGCAGGCATCAGTAACAATAGGGATCGGACAAACCGAGATTTGTTGGTTGGTTTCTTTGGAAGTGAGTTTCAGTTACTTGCAGCCTCTGGGATAATAAATTGCAGCAGCGCGCGGGGTAATGAAGTGAAGTTGCAGACGTGTGGAGTTTGGAAGCAGAGAAACAGACAATCAAGCTGTTTTCTGTCACCGGAGCATGTTGGCTCTTCTTACTGTGGGCCTCTCTACTTTTTTTTTTCCCCTTAAAGTGGTTTTGTAGATTCTAGTTAATCATGTCATCCTTTTTACTAGCTGTTTATAATTGAAACACAGCTTGCAACACTTGTGAATATAGTTTTGGCTAGCGATTTGATCAAAACAAACTCAAATTAATTCCTATTTTTGTTACACTAAGCTCTACGTCTCTTTTTTAAATGGTTACCGTGGTTACTAGTTAAACAGTGATGCGAAATGAAAAAATGCCAATCAATGTGAGGCCTTCATAATACAATGTTTTCCAGTGTAATTAATGTACATGGTCTACCTTTTTATAATATATATTCCTTATTTCACAAATAATAATTTTACTATTTAAAAAATGTTGTGTTCTAAAATGTATTTAAAAAAACAAAAATACAAGCATAATTTAAACTGTTTTAGTGTCATCATTTCCTACCACAAAATGAAAACAAGAAAAATAAAGTCTGGGGCTAAATGTACATCACATTCTCAGTGGACAAGACAATATGGCCGTGCTACAGGAGGCCTCGTGCTTCCTGGAATTCCAAATTTCTAGAAACACAGGTCACATGGTGTTTTTTAAAATTTTTTTTATTTTTTTTTAAATAAATGTGGAGCCATCATGATAAATGTGATTTTATAAAAACATGCGATGCTATTTATAACCACCCTCCACCGCAAGTAGTAACATGAGCTCACTTAGTTGGCTCGCAGATTGAGGCAGTGGTGAGAAGGCTTTTTTGCGGTGGTAATTGACATCTCATTAAAAATATATATTTAAAATGTTTTGTGTATTTGTTTTACTGTATTTTTTATAGGCTTCATTGTACCTCCCTACTATGGTAATCAGTCACAGCAGGAATTGCAACTCCGGGGGGAGGGGGAGGGGGGTGTCCTCCTAAATACCTTGAAATAAATTCAACGTGTGTGTGTGTGTGTGTGTGTGTGCTTGAATCGGCAGCAGAGATGAATATGTATTGAATCAATAAAGAGGTTTTTATAGAGTGATGCTTAGGAATGTGTGACAGCAGGCAGGGCTGCATGTGAACAGACAATAACAGGGGGCTTTGTTCTGTTACTATATGCAATCTGAAACTAAATCTCCACTGAAGAGGAAGCAAAAAGGGCAGTAGGCAGTGCTGTGTCATTAAAAATGAGGTAATGTGGAAGTGCACTGCACTGTGGCACAAACAGTGTCCAGAGCTGTGCTGTAAACTCTGATACCCCTGGTTCTAGAGAAAAGACCTCACTTTGATTCTTCAACAAAGCCACAACCTTTGAAGAAGATACATAAATAAATATGGATAATGTATTTATACATGCATTGAAAAAACATTTTCTGGCATTTTGTGTCAGTTGGAAAAACAAATGACACAGCTTAGGAGACTAATGTATCCAATGTATACATAATTATATATATATATATATATATATAAAGCAAGGCAAAGAGAACAACAATTCAAATACGTATTAAGTCTTGAAGTAAAAAAATATTTGAAACTGAAGTAGACCTAACGTTTGGACTTTGAAGTGTAAAATGGCATTCCTAACACTGATGAAGGCATTACCGAAACATTTTTCCTATTTTTTCTCATAACCAGTTTCAAAATATGTTCAGTCTAAGCCCTTGATGTGTGTTTTTGTTCTGCACGTACAGTACAACAAATCCAAACGGGCCTAGTTGTTTTTATTGCTGGTTAAGTGCAGTGTTTGCTGAGGGTTTTTATAGCCTCCAGAGTGCTCTAAAGGTAAGGTGTTTGCACATTTGCTTTTCGTTTCTTATTTCACTGCTGGGTTTCTGAGTTAACAAGGCTGAGAGATCTGTTTGTATTTTACATTTTTGCTACATCTTGTAGCACCCAGTAATGATTTAAAATAACCAGAATTCCTGCGTTGCGTGTAGGGTGTTAGGCTCTGGCTGTGTAAACTGTGTGGAATGATGTCTGTTATAATATGAGACACCATAAATGTATTAACTTATTCGAAATAAAAAAAAAACAAAGATTGTACTGCTGTTAAACATAAAAAGAAGCGATGTTGTCTTTTTAACCTTTAAATTATTTTGTATATTCTATGCATAAGTACACAAGATTTTTGCCAATTCTGTAACTGTCATTGGCTGATATATTATACGTGATTTATACAGTATTTCTGCAAAGAAAGGGGACTGCTACTTCATGCTTCAATTCAAAAATCACTTGAACCTGTACCACTGTGCACAAGCCTGTCACAGGTCTATTAGTCTCCAAATGAATATCTCACCTAAAAAATATGGCTGATTGAATTGACACAGGGCACTGCCTGAGGGTGGTTGAATACAGTGCGCTTGTAGAACTTATCCATTCCATTCTGGATGTCTGTGTGACAGATGGCAGAAGCTAAGGTCTTCTCCTGGTATAGCTTCATACTGCACATGCATTAAAATCATTGCATTAATGCATGCATTTAAACCGCTCGATAGCCAGGGTATCAGATTGTGCAGCACGATGAGTATCTCTGAATCGCTTCATTTCTAAGCCAGAGGACAAGATCTCTTCAGGGAGAACCTATAGTGCTCTAGCGATATTCGTTGTGTCCTATTGATTTTCCTCCTTTGCTTAGCGCTGAGTTAACTCAACATGCAGTACTGTGAGTGTGTGCGTATGTAGTTCTCTCCCACATTAACTGGTACCAGAGGTTAGAGGGGAAAGGTCAGGTCTTGCAGGTCACTGGTTTTCAGAAACATGATCAGTAAGGCGCCACTCAGAATGGCATCTACCTGTAACTCAATAGCACTGGGACAGCAAATGATTGATTTTACTTGGTTAACGGATTCTGTTTTTCTCTTTTTTCTTCTCTTTGCTCGTGTCTTTTTTTCCCCCACATTTGTGTATATCTATACATTACATTATATGTCTAAAGAAAAACTTAAGTAATTCACATGTTTTTGACCTTCTGAATTCTGTTGTGTCAAACAGAGGTCAGCCGTGTTTACACTGCAGATGCTACAGTCAATGCTTTTTGATGTAGTCATGACTTGATGCCAGCAGTAACTGTACATTATATCGCTATTGAATCTGTATCACATCCAGTATAAATATGACAATTAATGAGTAACAATTGATAAAATATATGTATTTGTACTTCAGACCTGTGAAATAAAGGGGTCTGGGAGAAATTTGAGGTGGCTGATTTACCCCCAGGTAATGTTACATTTTGTTTGGATCCACTTGTTTGGGTACTGTATACAGTGTGGACAAACTCAGTATAAATCAATATCAAACAGTGCAGTGTTGCAAGGTATGTATTTTCATGTAAAGTGGTTGCATGGTATATTTTCAGGAGGCTTTTTGATTGGGAAAGTCATATTAACAATTTCACAGTCTTAATGAAATGATTTGAACAGCGTGATTATTCAGACATCCCTGGTTCCTGCTTAGTTACAGGATAATGGAGGTTTTATTGTACACAGTAAATTGTATGTAGTTTTCTATTCCCTATCGACCCTAACATACTACAGCATTGGCACTGACTACTCGGCGCGTATAATTAATAAATAAACATTACATTTGTTTCAATGTTTTGACCCTTGATATGATGTTTATCCAGGATAATACTGCTTTAGACAATGCTTTATGCTGAATCCTCTGTCTTTGTTCCCCTCTCTTTCCTTCTCTCTCTCTCTCTGTCTCAGTGAGGCCAGGTTTAAGGTGGTAGGAGGCGGGAGTCTGCATGTGATGAACCTCACAGAGGAGGATGCTGGGATATACAGCTGCCTGGCGGACAACGGCAACGAAACCATTGAGGCGCAGGCAGAACTGACAATCCAAGGTA